>NC_041402.2:111562771-111582771 GCF_900747795.2 Erpetoichthys calabaricus | reverse complement strand
CCCTCCTGGGCATCCCGGCTGGGTACCACCCCCAGCCTCCTGTGACTATATATATATATATATATATATATATATATATATATATATATATATATATAGCAACAATGACTGCTAATTATAACTTAATAAATGAAATAACACCTAAAAAGTTATAAGCAATTTTGAAGATATAAAATAGAATAGATCCACTATAAAAGGCCTATGACGACCTCTTATGCATAACCCCCTTTGCATATAAATTGCAGAATATGTTACTGCCAGTAAATAGTGTCAGCAAGACATCTCTGAGTTTACTGCACTCTATCATTAGGTTTTTTAAATTAAAATTCACTGGAAATTTTCTCTGTTCTTATGCAGTTATAATCTTTACATTTAGTTATATTCCACATTGTTTTATTCAATTACTAACAGTATTTGATGTCATTTACCAATTTACAATATAATTCAGGGTGGCAGGACATTCCATCACAGGACACCTGCATGCACTCAATTTGGAGGTGGCATTTAAACTAACTGTGCATGAGAGACAAGGCAATGTTCTTTTAGAACAGTGTTTTGGAACCATGAATTCAAATTTAAATAAAAAAAAAACTTTTTTTTCCCTGGGCATATAAATCTTTAGATGAGCTTCAGATAAATTTCAGCTTACTATATGCAGGACAAAAAACAAAGTAAACAGTTTTTCTGGTTGAATTGGATCAATTGAGTCTTTATTTAAAACATATACATCCTTAAAATAGTGCAGTCAATGGAAGGTATTGTTGGGAATCCACTGCTTTCAGCAATATGTGTTATTTTATACTTCACTCTGCCAGGTAAAGTAATTCTAAACAAAACTGAGCATTTGCACTTAAAAACCTTCCAGTCAATATACAATTAAACCTCCTTTGCTTTTATATTAAGTGTGCTGAATTAATACGGTTGTGGCAGGCAGATTGATAATAATTAGCACCACCATATTCTCACTTTAAGGTTTTGAAGCACAGGTGCTTAGATTTGTTTATAAATTGGATCTCTGTATTGCAGACAATTAATTGGATTTGTCTGGAATTTGGAATATTGTATCATTTGATTTTTTCAATACTTAGTTAAAAAGGTTGTGCTTGTTAATTAGTTCACAGTCTCTGCAGTTGAGTGACTTAGCTAAGAAATTGGCTGTCATACTCAAGATACAGATCTCCAGCATCCCCTTCTACTCATCACTATCAATTTGATTTACCCACCGGCTTGACAGTGAAGTCTTATATGATAGTAATACTGTTTTCAAGAAAACAAATGTCAGGAACGCACTTTCAAGGAGAGGCTTGCACAACATTTATAAAGAAATGTACTTTTCATTCAAAGCAGCCAATTTTTGAGCCTTGAAAACAGCTATGCTGATCAGAGTTAATTTCTTCATTTTTGTGCATTTGGGAAACATATAGGATCAGTATTAGGGTTACAATATTTATTAGCTGACACAAAGTGAGCATCCAAACAACTTGGTTCAAAACATATAGTTGTCTTTTTTATTTTTCTGAAGTGGTTGCTACATAGGTTGCATATGTGTTTTTCTGTTGCTCTCAAATGTGTCCTTCTGTTCTTTGCTACAAATGGAAATTGACTGGCAAACATACTTACTTCAGTATGTACAAAGTGGCTTTATTTGTGTCTGTTTTTTTTCTCCCATTCAAATTGCACTGCCTTTTTTCCATATGTATTACTATCCAAAGTACCCAGCATTGACCATGTATATTTATATAATTGGTTAAAAGGTAAGGAAGCAAATACATAGATGTATTTTAAATGTTGAATGCAAGTGTACAATCTGTCATCCACACTACATCTCTGATAATTATGAATTTCTCTGCTTCCATTGGTTGAGAGTTTATTCTTTTTGTGTGTGAATGGATTGTGTAGTTGTTGTAATGACTTTCTAGGTTGGAATAATGAACTTGACCTCTTTGTGTTTATTGATTTACTGTGATTTAATGAATAGATGTTTAATCCCACATTAATACCCTGGATGGCTTGAATAATTTAATTATTGATGTGGTATGTAAATTGGGCAAAATTCTTGCATTTTTTTTGTGGTGTTATATATATTAAGCCCCTATTCTGAGTTAACTGTATTAACTCAACTTTACATATAAAATTTCATGAACATCCAACTTTGCCATTCTGGAGTAATGCATGTTTTTTGTTGTGTCCGTGCATCCTATTCTAACTCTTTTGTGAAATTCCTGAACTCTGTGAAGTCTGTTTTAAATTTCATGACCAATAATGTAAGTACAAAAAATTGTGAAAGTAGACATAGCTGTTTTTAAATGATGCACGATTTTTATGCTTGTCCCCCATCACACCACATCCATTCCCCTCTCGGCCATTATTTCCATTGAGCCACTTACTGGGGAAGTAGCCTTCACTGTAAGCAGGGCTAAACAATATCCATCCATCCATCCATTTTCCAACCCGCTATATCCTAACTTAAGGGTCATGGGGTCTGCTGGAGCCAATCCCAGCCAAAACAGGGCGCAAGGCAGGAAACAAACCCCGGGCAGGGCACCAGCCCACCGCAGGCTAAACAATATGCCAAATTCATTTCCATTGGCTGAACTGTTTTGCACCCCCACATTACAACCCCATTTCTCAATGAAACTTTTAAAAGGATTTAAATCCTAGATTTTTATTTTTTTCAACAGCAATTGCTGCAAAATTTCATGAACTTTGACTTAGCCATTTTAGAAAGATTTTGAACTTTTTTGTAGCCCCTGCCACTCCCTTACAACCACCCTTCCTGATAAAAAATGTAACAATACACAGTTTTGAGGATTCCCTCTGTAGACGATGTTTGTTTGAGAGTCTAAGAGCTGAAACAACCTTGTTTGCTTACAAATCGGATCAATAATATAAAAATAAAAGCTGAAAAGTTCAAGAGACCGACAAAAGGTATTACAATTTTTATATAAATTACATGGGTTCTGCTCTATAGTAAGACACATGTTGGAGTTTGCACATGCTCTACATTTTTCTGTACATTTTCCTTGGTAGTTAATTTCAGTTACTAAATTGACTCATCAGAATGAGTAAGAGTGGGGTGTTTTCTGTAATGTTGTAGAATTAGAGTATTAGAACATCAACAACAACATTTATTTATATAACACATTTTCATACAAAAAGTAACTCAAAGTGCTTTACGTGACAAGAACAGCCAAATAAGCGTTGTCACAAAAGCAGACCATAGACATAAATAGGTTTGGGGCAACTACCTGTATATTGCGCCTTGGCTGCAAATGGGTTTAAATTGATTGAGATGATCACAGGTTCAAGTCCAAAACAGAACTGAATGTAATAGGAGCCCGGGACTGGAAGTGACATCATCACTGGCACCGGAAAGTGACATCTTCTGGACTGGAAGTGACGTGATGCCTGGTGCCGGGACCGGAAGTGATGTCATCACTGGCACCGGAAAGTGACATCTTCTGGACTGGAAGTGACGTGATGCATGGTGCCGGGGCCGGAAGTGACGTCATCACTGGCACCAGGAAAGAATGTGATGTCATCCATGGTGCCAGGACCTGGTGAGATTTCCTGTGGATAGTCTGAAGAAGATTGAGAAAGAGAGTTAGAGCAGCTTGCCACCCCCTGTTCTGGCGTGGTAGTACTTTTCGTAAGATCTTTCAGATGTCTCCCAATCGCATGTGTGTGACAGCGTGTACATTATATTCACCTAGGTTCCCCAAAATAACATCAAATTGAGATTTGAAGATCCCTAAAGTGCTACTGTTCACTGCAGTACTTGGTAATTTATTTCATTTGTCTCTGCTTCTTTGCTCTGTTACAAAACCTTTTGTATGCAAAATCTGCTCTTAACAAATTTCCAATGTTCTTGTTGAAGTAACAGCTAGGATCAACTGTACTAATTCCCGTCATGATTTTGAACATGTTAAACATGTCCCCTCTTAATCTACATTTGCTTAAACTGAGTATGTTCAACTTCTTCACTCTCTCTTCAGAGCTCATACCTGTCAGTCGCGGAGTCAGCCTAGTCACTCTCCTCTGGACTTGCTCTCGCACTGCTGCATTTATTTTGCAACATGGAAACCAAAACTGTAGACACTACAGAAGGTGAGGCCTCAGTAGTGTGTTACATAACAGAAGTGGCCAAATGCAGTCCTGGAGAGCCAAAGTGGCTACAGGTTTTTATTCTATTTTTAAATTAGCGACTAGTTCTTCATTTATTTGGTATTTAAGACTCAGACCTTTTAAATCATGGCTAAGCAATGTTGGTCCTAGAGGGCCACAGTGACTTCAGGCTTTTGTTCCAACCCAATTGCTTCATGGGAAATAATTAATTGCTGATCATGCACTTATTGCTCACATGTCATTTTTCTGCTTCATTTTAGTTTTCTCACTTGTTAAGATTTTGAACCCTTAATTGCTTAGTCTTAAACAGCTGTATTCAGCTGTATTCATTATGTTAACTACTCCTTATTAGCAATAAGATTAAAATGATAAATTAACCAGTATTTCTACATCTCGCTTGTCTCATTTTCCACCTGTGTGTATTCATCATTCACTACTTGTTTAATTAAGTACTCTGAATGAAACTGAAGAGAAGGTGAAGAACTGAAAATTACTCGGCGGCTTTAGGCTTCGACGACATGGTGGCACAGTGGTAGCGCTGCTGCCTCACAGTAAGGAGACCTGGGTTTGCTTCCCAGGTCCTCCCTGTGTGGAGTTTCCTCCCCGTGTCTGCATGGGTTTCCTCCCACAGTCCAAAGACATGCAGGTTAGGTGCATTGGCGATTCTAAATTGTCCCTAGTGTGTGCTTTGGTGTGTGTGCCCTGTGGTGGGCTGGCACCCTGCCCGGCGTTTGTTTTCTGCCTTACACCCTGTGTTGGCTGGGATTGGCTCCAGCAGACCCACGTGACCCTGTGTTAGGTTATAGTGGGTTGGATAATGGATGGATAGATGTTTTAGACTTCAAATCACTTGAGTGATACATGGACCTTTAATAAGGAAAAAAAAAAATCTATGATTTAAGAATGAACTGAAAATCACAAAACACAAGCTATGAAATTAAATGATATGTTATTGGTGAGGATGGGCTTCTAATTAAGCAACAGGGTTCGAACAAAAACTTGTAGCCACTGCAGCTCTCCAGGATTGGAACTGGCCACCCCTGTTATATAACTTTAGCATAACTTCACTTGGCTTGTTCTCCAGACATTGTGATATAGATAGATAGATAGATAGATAGATAGATAGATAGATAGATAGATAGATAGATAGATAGATAGATAGATAGATATATAACCTAGCATCCTATTAACCTTCTTTACACTGTATTGATGTTTATATTGACAAGTTCACTATGACTAAGACACATAGGTTAGGTGAATTGTAAATACTAAATTTGTCCTAGTGTGTGTTTGGTATTTGGGCATGTGTATGTTCATCTTGCAATGGAACAGTGCAATGTCCAAGGTTCCTACTTTGAGCACTACGCTAGCTGGAATGGGCCCCAACCAAAGAACCCTAGTCTGGGTTCACTGATTGTGCAAGACTGGCAATATTTATTTATATGTTTATGTTTGTTTGTTTTTTGCCTCTGTGCAGAAGTCATGTTCATGTCAGGATTCCATTAGTATAGATCTTCTATCTTACTAAACCACAGTTAATTTATACACGGCGGACGCCTTGGCGCCCTCCCCAGAGTCAAACGCAGCGTCATCCCAAAACGTGGCGGCGCCCGCCCCAGAGTCAAATGCAGCGGCTTCCCAGAGTCAGTAGGTGGCACCCAAAACCAAATAACACAATGTGTTGCGCTGTGGCGCCCGCCCCAGAGTCAAATGCAGCGACTTCCCAAAACGCGGTGGCTTCCCAGAGTCAGTAGGTGGCGCCCAGACAACACAACCTGTGAGCGCCCAAACAACACAACCTGTACAGTCATGGATACAAACAATGAACGAAGGCACCCACACAAAGAAACCGCTTTAGTTCAAATAGGGTTATTGAATGAAATGGAAACTTTACCATGCCAATGACCTGTGAACTACACCTGAGGTAAAGCGTGCATGCCAGGTTGTACATCCACCCGGATGCGACCACCCACACCACTGCATATACCCTCCATGATATTTCATCATGCGGCGGCTTCCCACCGAGGCGCACGCCCCAGAGTCAAACACAGCGGCTTCCTAGAGGCAGTAGGTGGTGCCCAAACAACACAACCTGTTCACTACACTTGCTCTAATCCACTGTGCCAGTAATATAGATCACATAACGGTCACAGACTCAAACCCAGCAGCTTCCCCGACTATGTGGCTGGCACACAAATACCACAACCTGTGAACTACACTTGCTGTGCTCCACTCTGCCAGCAGTCGGTGTCAGCAAAGGCAACAGAATCACGTCTCCACAAAACGAAACCGCTTTAGTACAGATATGCGTATTGAATTAAATGACATTTCCCCAGACGCACCCACCCTCCATGATATGTCATCCATCCAGATATCGGACGGAACAGAAACTGATTGCCATTCTTGGATTTCCCTTAAAGATAGGGTGAGAAGCTCAGTCATCCGGGAGGGACTCAGAGTAGAACCGCTGCTCCTCCGCATCGAGAGGAGTCAGATGAGGTGGCTCGGGCATCTGATCAGGATGCCTCCTGGACGCCTCCCTGGTGAGGTGTTCCGGGCACGTCTAACCAGGAGGAGGCCCCGGGGAAGACCCAGGACACGCTGGAGGGACTATGTCTCTCGGCTGGCTTGGGAATGCCTTGGGATTCTCCCGGAAGAGCTAGAAGAAGTGGCCGGGGAGAGGGAAGTCTGGGCATCTCTGCTCAAGCTGCTGCCCCCGCAACCCAATCTCGGATAAGTGGAAGAGGATGGATGGATGAAAAAAATATTATATTTGAAAATGAGACATTAGACGTAACTTTTTTTTAATAGAAATATAGATATGAACACAGAATGAAAAACAGAATTAAAACAAGGCATTAAATGTAAGTTTTTCTTAAAGAAATATAGGTGTGAACACAGAATGATAAGATGTTAGATGTAACTTTTTTAAATAGAAATATAGGTATGAACACAGAATGAAAACAAGACATTGGATGTAACTTTTTTTTTCAATAGAAATACAGGTAAGAAAATACAGAATGAAAATGAAACGTTAGATGAAGATGAAGGCACGATTCCGAATGCTTTCACAACGTTATTGTTCTTCATTCCGGTTTTAAGTTTTTCCAGGATTGTTAATTTTTCTTTCAGTGTAAACTGAGGCCATTTCTCACTTTATTGTTCATCTGAAGGAAAATGTTGAGAAGTGTTATGAAACAGTACATTAACCGCACACGACACAACTACCCATGAGGATGCTCGGTGAAACACTGACTCAGAATTTGGTCACGTGTATGATGTTGTGTCTACTCTCTCGCCAAGCCTCACCAAGACTGCCCAAGACTGAAAATTTCACAACAGACTGTCACTTTCTCCTTTGTTGTAACAATGAAAATGACAGCCTGTTGCGGGGTTCCTGATTGTTGAAAGTGTAAGCGCGGCATTAAGTATGTTTTGCATCGCATTATGTTATACTGAAATTTACATTTTGTTAAAATGAAATTCATTTAACATGATGTTCATGGTTCATTTGTCCAGGCCCACAAAATTATTTGTTATTCTGAAAATTTCATTGCTTTGGTTTTCGCTATAACAGGATTTGACAAGTATAAAGTTAAATGTTATATATGACCTAATTTTCTACTTGAAATGTTCTGGTACAAATGATGTCAGGATGTCCTAATTATCTTCACACAATGTTTCAAATACATTCTCTCGTACAGCTGCCATCTAAAAGGATGAAAAGTTATGACATCATCTTAGTTCCTACTCTTCTTGCCTATAAGCATCTTGTGCCTTCTTATAGCCACGAAGCAATACTATCCTTTAACCCAATGTTTCCCAAACTCAGTCCTGGGGAACCCCTGTGGCTGCAGGTTTTTGTTCCAACCAGCTTCTGTTTTTAATTGAACTCCTGGGCTAATTAAGTGAACTGATATTTCCCAAGTTCTGTGTTTAGGGAACAATATAGAAATTAGAAAACTATCCATCCATCCATCCATTTTCCAACCCGCTGAATTCGAACACAGGGTCACGGGGGTCTGCTGAAGCCAATCCCAGCCAACACAAGGCAGGAACCAATCCTGGACAGGGTGCCAACCCACCGCAGGACACACACAAACACACCCACACACCTTAGCACACACTAGGGCCAATTTAGAATCGGCAATCCACCTAACCTGCATGTCTTTGGACTCTGGAAGGAAACCGGAGTGCCCAGAGGAAACCCACGCAGACATGGGGAGAACAAATTAGAAAACTAAGTTTGCTAAAAAAAATATTAAAATATACCAAGCAGTTATATAGGAATAATGTATGTTTTTTCTTTTTAACAGTATTTTCATCTTGATTTTAATTATACTTTTCTAGATATTCTAATTGTTTAATTAATCCATTATTTACAAATTAGTGGGTCTGACTCTAAAGTAGTTGCAGCCTTTGATTATTCAGTGTTGTTTGCCTAGGTGTCTGATCTGCTCATTTTAAATTGTCATTATGAAGATACAGCGAAGGGGGAAAACTGCACAGAGAAAGGGCAAACTATAATGAAATCAACAAAAGAGAGTTAAGCATTTAAATCTGTAGCAAAAGCAGAAATATTTCTAAATGTCTTATAAATATAAAAATCATGCTGCTATGCTTTTCTGAATGTCGAATAAAAGAAAAAATAATGCCAGATAATTAAATGAGCTCGGTGCTATCAGGTGTTGTCACTGATTAGGAATCCGGTTGGAACAAAAGCCTGTAGCCATAGGGGTTCTCCAGGACCGAGTTTGGGAAACACTGCTTTAAATTGGGATGGGAATTGATAAGATTTTCACGATTCCGATTCCATTTTCGATTCTGTTTAACAATTCGATTCTTTATCAATTCTCCTATCGATTCTTATTTTTAAAAAAGGAGAACACACAGGTCGATTAGCTTAGAACTTTGTTTTATATCTTATCTTTGAACAAGATAGAAGTTTAGGAGTAGCATGACCTTACAAACCCAACAGTGAGATCTTAAGAGATCCACAGCCTACGGCTCCTCGATGGGGTGCCACGGGGTCCCCAGAAAAAAATTTGTAAATGTAAAATAATAATAAAATAAATATTCTTCTGTAGCAATAACAAAATATAACATAAATTATTCTGTGGCAATTACACAAGAATGTCCAGTAACATTTACACTCTCCTTTTTAAAAGTATATATGAGCTGAGCACTCAAAAATAAAACTATATCAGCCAGCAACAAATACAATCAACTCCAGTCCAATGGAACTGTGCACTTTGCAATTCTGCAACCATCAACTATTTTGACAGCTACATCCATGTTGGCTGCATTATCAACAGTGGCTGCCACAACCTTGTCTTTGATACCATACTCCTCCAAGATCTCATCAATCTCCTCTGCTACAGCTGTCCCTGTCTGTGCCTGGTACACTGGTTTGGTTATGAGGACTTTTTCTTGAGCCTGGCCATTCCTGACATAATGCAGCGTTACTGTGAGGTAATAATCTTGACTAAAACTTGTCCATCCATCTGCAGTGACGGCTGCCTTCAACACATGTTTCAGCTCAGAAATGGAAACGGATGAAACATCTGGTAAGAGGAGAACATGCAACTTTGACATTCCCTGACTTAGCCTACAATTAAACACATTCACTTACCGAAAATCGGAGGCATCTACTGTGGCAAATGGGTGCAAGCCTTTTACCACAAATTTAGTCACTGCTCGGTGACATTCGTCTATCCTGGCCTGTGTCATTTTACTTTTCCCCGCCTCTGTGAAAGGAGAAGCTACCGGTAGACTGCAGCGAGAACTGCCAGCATCTGAGACAGCCAGACTCTGTCTGTCTCTCTCGTCATGGTCATCTAAATGCAATGCACAGTAATAGCAGGTTTTGCAATAAGGCAAATCGCGCTAACATAATATGCAATGTTAGTTGATTAGTTACCTGCCGTATTAACGGGAGAGGTCGTGCAAACGTTACTGCTGCTGCTGGGTTGAGATTCACTAGTCCGGAGCGGATCAAAAACATGACATTTATTTAAGGTTATCGCGTTTTTTGTGAGCAAATGCTTTTGCATATTCGTAGTGTTTCCTCCCTTTGATGAAATATCTACTTTGCAAGTATTGCAAGTTGCCCTGTTGTCATCCTTTCTCGTAAAGTATAATCAAACTTTTGAGCATTTGTGCCGCTTAGGCACCATGTTTCCTGCTGGGTAAATGACGCTACGCAACGTGGTGACGTCATTCGAGGCGACTGGAATCGATAGGGGAATCGTTTGCAAAAATGGCAAACAATTCCAAGGAATTGAAACAGTGGGAACCGGTTCTCAACAAGAACCGGTTTTCGATTCCCATCCCTAGCTTTAACCCATCATCTTTGATCCCAATATCTTCAGTATGTCTGTCTTGTAGCATACTGGAGAATTTATTCCCAAAAATCTACAAGTTGCACACCTTGATGGGTGAGGAAAGTTGTAACCTAATCCAACATTGCTACTGTTTACAACTGAAAGTCACAACATATTCAGATTGGATATTTTTGTTATGGTTAATAGAACAAACATTGTCTTTTGGGGGAGTATTAATATTTTTATTATGAAATTCAATACATAAAAGCATTAAAATTTAGCATCTTCAATTCTCACTGGACTACAAAAAATGTCATTCCTGGACAGTTTTGGGTGGGTCAACCTTATGGATTTTGGTCTGCTGATCACATAAGTCACCTTAATAAAGTATGACAGAAAAGTGTGGCAGATAAACCACTTGTCAATCCAACACATATATTTTACCTCCTCTTCATATAAAACTTGAACTGATGAAAAATTTTGTGAAAGTAATGGATAAGGAAGGATTTCAATATTTAAAGATGTTTCCATGAATAATACAATACAATACAATTTATTTTTGTATAGCCCAAAATCACACAAGAAGTGCCGCAATGGGCTTTAACAGGCCCTGCCTCCTGACAGCTCCCCAGCCTTGACTCTCTAAGAAGACAAGGAAAAACTCCCCCCCCCAAAAAAAAAAACCTTGTAGGGAAAAATGGAAGAAACCTTGGGAAAAACAGTTCAAAGAGAGACACCTTTCCAGGTAGGTTGGGCGTGCAGTGGGCGTCAAAAGAAGGGGGTCAATACAAAGCAATACACAGAACAGAACAAATCCTCAATACAGTATAAAAAAATAAAATATTTTAGAAGTGCGGAGTAGAATTTAACAGTAGATGATATCACATAAGATATATATTTGGATATATTCTGGAGGTGGAGTTTGCATGTTCTCCTCGTGTCTGCGTGGGTTTCCTCCGGGCGCTCCGGTTTCCTCCCACAGTCCAAAGACATGCAGGTTAGGTGGATTGGCAATTCTAAATTGGCTCTAGTGTGTGCTTGGTGTTTGGGTGTGTTTGTGTGTGTCCTGCGGTGGGTTGGCACCCTGCCCAGGATTGTTTCCTGCCTTGTGCCCTGTGTTGGCTGGGATTGGCTCCAGCAGACCCCCGTGACCCTGTGTTCGGATTCAGCGGGTTGGAAAATGGATGGATGGATGGATGGATAGAGTTCTGGAGACCTCATCCATCAAGCTGCCTCCCCCATTTCGCCATTCCATGGCTGAAACAGCGCTGGACCAGCCAATCCGATGAAAGGACCCCTCCTTCCCACGAATCCTGCGATCCTCCATCAGGGATGACTTTACCTTAGGCAGGCAAAACAACTTGACAGGTGGGCCGTGGCACCAAGTGCCACATTTGAGTACCGAGAAGAGAAACAGAATAGGTGAGGGTTAGTATCCAATTACATGTTACTTATGTTTTAGTGCTAATGACTAACAATAGAGATGCAGTCTGTACAGTAAATCAGCAGCTCTAGTCAGGATATGCTAAACTGAAGTAGTGAGTCTTCAGCCAGGATTTAAAAGCTGAGACCGTAGGGGCATCTCTTATAGTAGCAGGCAGACCATTCCACAGTTTTAGGGGCCCTGTAACTAAAAGCTCGACCTCCCATTGTTATTTTATTAATCCTTGGAATCGTAAGCAGACCGGCATCTTGAGATCTTAATGTGCGCTCTGGTTTGTAAGTCATGATAAGTTCAGACAAGTAAGCCGGACCTTGGCCATTTAATGCTTTATATGTTAAAAGGAGGATTTTGAAATCTGCCCTAGACTTAACCGGGAGCCAGTGTAAGGATTTAAGAACTGGAGTTATGTGTTCGTATTTTCTTGTTCTTGTAGTACTGATTACATCTTGCCTGAAGAAGGGGCCTGAGTTGCCTCGAAAGCTTGCATATTGTAATCTTTCTAGTTAGCCAATAAAAGGTGTCATTTTGCTTGGCTTTTCTCTTGTTCTTGTAGTAATTCTTGCAGCCGCATTTAGGATTAACTGGAGGCTGTATAGTGAACAGTTTGAACATCCAGTGAACACCGCATTGCAGTAGTCAATCCTACTAGAGATAAATGCAGGAATTATTTTCTCAGAATCCTGTTTATTTAGAAAGCGCCTTAATTTCCTAACATTTTAAGATGGAAGAAACATAATTTGGACAACTTTGTAATATGTGCTTTAAATGACATGCTAGAGTCAAAGATAACTCCTAGATTGCGGACTGATTCAGTAAAATTAATGGGGATTCCAACTGAGTTAAATGATGACAAAATATTGTTATGATCAGTGTCATTCCCTCCAACAATTAACATCTCTGTTTTATCTGTGTTTAAAGACAAGTAGTTCTCATTCATCCACTCCTTTAATTCACTAACACAACTAATTAAAGACAACATTGGAGAAACTTCATTTGATTTAAATGAAAGGTATAACTGGATGTCATCTGCATATGAGTGAAAATTAACATTGTTTCCTAATGAGAGATCCCAGTGGAAGCATGTAAAGTGAAAACAATAAAGGTCCCAGTACTGAGCTCTGCTGGACACCATATTGAAATTCTGTGTATAATGATGGAGTACTGTCAGCACATTTCTGTACATATTGGAATCGATTTGATAAATAAGAACTAAACCAAGCCAGCACGGTGCCTGTAAGCCCAACATCATTTTCTAGCCTGTGCAGTAAAATAGAATGGCCAATGGTGTGCAATAATGCACTTAAGTCCAACAACAGAATTACAGTGGAGTTTCCTTCATCAGAGGATATCAGAATGTTGTTTACAACCCGTGTTAGTGCCGTTTCTGTACTATGACCAGTGCGGAAACCAGATTGGAATTTCTCAAATAAATTGTAATGCGTAAGGTGTGACTGAAGCTGACTGGCGTCTACTTTTTCTAGTATTTTAGAGAGAAACGGTAGATTTGAAATAGGCCTATAATTATTTAGTATGTGTGGGTCTAGGTCCGACTTTTTAAGTAATGGTTTAATGACTGAATAACTGATACCAAGATTGAAAGGCCATTTTTTTGTTAGTCCATAAATGAGACACACTATTAATGATAAGCAGTTTGAAGATCTGCTAGTGGGGACAGAGGAAATTTCATGGAAGGCATAAGGGATGTTTTTGAGAATTTTCTTTGTACCTTTAGAGGGCCAAATTTCATCTAGCTGGTTGACAACATGCTTCAACCAAATAAATCCAGCTCATGCTGCTGTGTGTCTGCATTATTAAATGAATTAACACACTACATTCAATAAATGTTAAATTTCATATTTTCCACATTCCTTTGTAATACAGTCTGTCTTAAATTGTATTTGGGTTCAGCTTAAAGCTGTCTATCATAATTCCCAGAATTTTTTCAGGAAGTAAAATGACTTAAAAAATTTCATGTCTAGTGTCTTAGGTAGTTAATATTTAATAGCTCTCTTCTTGCACCAATTACAGCCTGAAGTCTTTCGTAGTATGCTATAATCAGTTTTGCCCGGTCTTTATTGCAAATTTGTTCCAACAGTTTTAGGTTACTTATGTACCAAAGTGTACATCAGTCTTAATGTTTCTGTAGTAGATTTTCTGAACTGACTTACGCAGAACCTTATAACAAACAACTTCTTCTCCTCTTCATGCCCCTCTGCTCAAAATAGCCATGTCTTTGTGTTGTAGTCATTGCTTAGAATGAAAAAGATCTGCTATCTCTTGCATTTTTCATAGAAAGAACTTTCACAGGGATAGACAAGCTTGTGTCATGGCTTTTTCAAGAGCGGTGTCTTGTTCAAATAATAACTTCTCACAGACACATGGACAGGCAGCTTTTTCTACCAAGTTGTCCCATTACATTTCATCAGTTTTATCTTTAAAGTCACAGGAAGATTCAAGGTCTTGTAACGCAGAAATACATTGAGCCAGTTTTGTCTTGTTGCTGAGCTGTACTATGAAATTCATGGCATTCAAGACCACATTGCACTTGTGTAGGAAAAGTGCCTTCAACGCCGCTATATATTACCGGTACTTGGCAATATACAGTATAGAAAAGTTTATCTTCATTAATGCCTAAGCACTGCAGAAGCAAAATTAATTTTGTGGCTTCTTTCCAGTTGTCTCCATCTGCACCAATAACAAGCAAATATTTTTCAGAAAGCTTCATCCACGTATCAAACGGAAGCATGTGCAGGGAAGAAAATCAACTGGTAGTGGAACTCATTCAATTTAGTACTCATCTTGCAGCCATGAAGCAGTTCAAAAGGCTAAACACCCATTGTTGCATGTGGCATGGCTCTAAAAATATGAAGGAATTCTGTAATGGATGATTTCTAGGGCCTGTGTTGTAAATTGAGTGTTTTACAGTTTTTCCTTTCGATTGCCACAATGAGCCTGAGAGTGATATTAGCAGATTTATTGCGCTGAATGCACCTTTCTTGTAGGAATGTGTCCAGCCCCGAGGAAGTGAACTGAGGATCATTATCCAACACCAATTATTGAGTGTTGCCATGGTGACTGAAAACCACCACAAAGAAAGCAACTACAGCTGAAGCAGTAATTTGCATTGTAAAACCAACTTCTGGCAATTTGAATATTAGTTGTAAGTATGAAGGCAAAGCAGTAGTTTGAAGGTGTGATTTCAGAAGGCCCTATGAGATCAATTGCCACTTTTTGCCATGGCTCATCTGGCTAAGTTACGGATTGTAATGGCAGGGTGCACACCTTTATTGTCTTATCATTAGATTGACAAGGTTGACATGTATTGATCACTGTCATGACAAGATCATCCATTGTCGGCCACCAATACAGGTCACAAAGTCTGTGGTGCACAATCCCCTGGCACAACTAACCAATTCAATTGTCTGAACAGAAAATTATCTTTAATAGACACTTTGTGCTGTATGCGAAGGTACGACACAAGCTCATTGGGAATAAGTTTAATATTCACAGGCCATGCGCAATGAATGCAGTCCTATAAAGCACTCAATTCTGGACACGATGCAGAAGCAACTTTGAATTTTGCAAGGCTTACTGCCTTCATGGCCAAGGATGGAAGGGCAATATATTCTGTCTCTAAGTCAGCTGACAAAGCAGGGGTAGATATGGGGATTCGAGACAAGTAATCCACAAATACATTTTGTGCTCCTGGGCAGTACAACACATCATAATTAAAGCAAAAGAGAGTTGCTGACCAATGGACTATTTACAAATCAGCTCTTCCTATACCTTTCACAGTAAAAAGTGTTGTAGGGCCAGATGGTCTGTTTTCAAAGTGAATCAGTGTCCCTGCAGATACATACACCACTTTTCAACTGCCCAAACACACGTTAAGACCTCCTTTTCTACTGTAGAGTACTTGACCCAGATAAAATGTACAAGAAGCAAAGACAACAGTGTGTTTGTGTAAATACTGTCCCCAGTCCATAGTCTGAAGCATTAGTTGCTATAGCTGAAGGGAAAGAAGATCAAAAATTGCCAGACTGGTCAGAATTAATTGCTTAACCTTATGGAAACTACGTGGTGCTTCCTTTGTGAAGTCAAAGTTGGATTGTCCACATAAACAAGCATGCATTCCTCTACTATTGTGGTGTGTTGTGCTAAAATCATTGCATACCATGATTTTAGCCCTAAAAATTAAGGCAGAACAAAAGCAACTGTGGAAAGGGATGCATTAAGGAAAGCATCTACATGCTCAGTGTCTGGGAAAATATTCTTGACGATGAAAAAAGTTGACAGCAGCACCATGACAGTTGCATATGAAACACGGGCTTGGAGGCATCCTATGACGGGAATTTCAGCTTTTAAATAACACAGTAGACATATGCAAAGAGCAGAGAAAGCACAAGTACTAAAATACCTGCTATATAACCTGTTGGTTAAGATGGATACAGATGAGCCCATGTCTACGAGGAGGTGCAACAGATAAGATTTAGAATCATTTACTTGAATTGTAACAATGCATAAGATTTTTCCAGGCAGTTTTGTATCCTCATTTACAGACAAAATCGTAGTATCTGGAATATAAATACCCTGAACTCTGCCTTGTGGAGCAGAACAACATACACTTGAAAAATGTCCAAGTTTCTCACAGCTTTTGCATGTGACTGATGCAGCCAGACACTCAGAAGCATTAGCAAGATGTGCTACAGACACACAATGGAAACATGACCAATCCTTATTGCAGGTAATAGAGGTGCTAGAACCAGGGTGTGCACTGGTCTGACCATCACGGTGTCTTATAGATAACATTGTACTTTGAACTATGTCAACTATAGTTGAGGAAGAGGCTGCCAAGATCCCGCTTGGTTTTGAGCAGCTTCAATTTGCAAGCCTTATAATATATCATGGCTTTTTCAAGAGTGAGGTCTTGTTCAAATAATAACTTCTCACAGACATATGGACAGGCTGCCTTTTCTACCAACTGATCCTGTAACATTTCATTAGTTTTATCTTTAAAATCACAGGTAGATGCATGGGGCCTCGTGTGTAAATGGTGCATATGCACAAAAATGTTGTTTATGCCCATTTCCACACTCACTTTGAGATGTATGAAAATTAAACCTTATGCAAAGCCACATACATTTTCACGGCAGAATCACACCATGTCTTTTCTGTATACTTTTTAGCTCGGGTTTGCAAACTGGCAGCACCCAGCATCAAAGTAGTGTTACTGTTTCTGTGGTCTTTTTTAGATTCACATCCATGATGCAGGCTATATCAAATACACTGAAATTAACTGCATTTCATTTACAAATTTAAGGCACTTGATTGTAATCATTCTCCAACAATATAACTATGTACGGAATGGGTAGACTATTATAAATACCATAGCTGCTTTAGAGTTATTACTCTTAGTGCACCACTGAGAGTATCTTAACCTGTTTATTGTATTTATGTGTGGTATCACAGATGCACAGGTTGAGAGCTGTGGTGGACAGACTGCTTCAAGAAAGCCATCAGCATCTACATGGATTTCACTCGCCATGCCACAGTCTATTTGAACTTCTCCCATCCTGCAAACGTTTCAGAGACTTTGCTGTATGTACCTCGAAGTTCAGAAATGGTTTCATTCCAAGAGTTATAAACACACACAATCAGTCCATCCAGTGCTCCCAGTAGAACTGTTTTTACTTGTAATTACAAATAATTCACTGTAAACTTGCACTACAACTGTAACATTGCACAACCTAAGTCACATAAGTGTTTCTCAAAAGAAGAACATCCTCCTTTCTTAGACAGCTAGAACTAGATGGATTCTGAGCCTGAATACCAATTGTGACTCAGCAGTTAGTATTAGAAAAATGCCTTTCCATTTCCCCAAATATGCTATGTGAGGAACAGCCCAGACACAGACAGGCAGACACCGAAGGTGTTACCACCAACACACGTCCCCTTGTGGTCCGGAGGAGGCGTAGTCCCTCTTCCGGTCTTTCCGAATGTCCCGGCTGGGTACTGCCCCCAGCCGCTTGGCACAGCTATCATTAACTGGGTAGTACACTTTGTCCTGAAAATCATATTTGCTGTCCGTTTCTGCATGCTGTCCAAGGCTGGTGGTGTCAGTACAATCTTTGACTTTTCCTGTTACCCTTACTAAACACTTTGAGAAGTGCTGGCTTGTAGAAATACCACTTCTTTCACATGTGTCAACTATATCACTCCAAATCTCATCAAAATAGGTGTTGCTTCAATAATGTGTAATTGTGTCTTTAAGTGATTGAATTAAAACAACGGCCATAGAAAGATCAAGTGTTTTTGACTGCAGCATGTCAATGCAAAAATTTAGAATCTACTAAATCCTTTCTGAACACTGCAAGACATTCTACAAAATTGAAATAAATTGAACCCAGTATTCCTTGAGCTTCAATATCTCTCTGTGGATTGTTCTCACATCGAATTCCCTCAAGCACTTAAGAGTAGCAGGCAGTCTGTCCATTACATTGCGGCATGCTAAATTTTGTAAGCCCACATCCAACCATTTCTGATGGACGTAGAGTCCAGACATGAATATGTACAGTTTTTACAACAAAGCAAAAAAATTTCCAGCATCAGGTACACTTCTGTCTGTGTCAACAAGTTTAATCAATGTTCACTGCAATGGACATAAAATGCAAATTTGGCATCTTTTATCCTAGCTTTCATTGTATCCATGTTGTACACGTTTTTTTTATAATCCAAGCCATTCCTCTCCTAACAGCCAATAATTTTAGCACAAAAAATGTGATGTCAGCTTTTCTCTTCATTTTACAAAGCAGACAACACAACTTTTCAAATGTATCTGAAATGTGATTAAAATATATATTAGTTGTACAGAATGTTTGGAATTTAGATTATTTGTAAGAACGAGCCATCCTGGATTAAATGTAGCTATATACTTCAGACAGAAAAGACGTCATTTTCCCATGTGCACGGAAGGGAAAAATACCTAGTGATTGCATTGCATATACAGCAATGCATATAGTTAAAGCAAAAAGACATGCAAGATTATACAAACCCATGCAAATTATTGAACTAAGCAAAAGGAGGCAGAATCAATGTGTATGACCATTGCAAGCTCACTGCTTGTTTTGAATGCAGTGTGTCCTGTTTGAAAACATGTAAACGACTTAACGTTCTAAATGAAAATGTTTGAAAGTTTGGAAATCATTGTTAAACTCGTCTTTGCACATTTTTTTTTTGTATACTTTCGCCCCCTGCTCGCTTCGCTCGCCAACCCTTGTGTTTGGTTAATCAGATACACAATTTAAATTTTTTTTTTTCTTTGGAATTGTTTCAATTTCATTATTTGCACTTTTACTTTAAAGCTTCATTAAAAACAATATTTTTTGGAGACACATTGTGACAACGCAACGTATAACTGGCCGTGAGTGAATATTGTTTGTTTCTCTAATAAATAATCCGACCTTTTCTATTGTTTGTCCCTGTGATTTATTGATTGTCATAGCAAAAGCTATTCTCACGGTAAACTGTAAACATTTTAATATGAATGGCATATCCCAATCTCCTTTGGTGTGTAATGTTATTCGCGGAATATATACATTACCATTCTTTTTGCCTGTTAAAATTTGAATCACTTCTCCGTGATCATCAATATACACCTGACCGAATTGTGTATTCTTTGAAATTTAACTTGCTGTTCCTTTAACTGTTCCGGGATCACAGATTCTCATAGTGTATGCTCCATTATTGTGTAAATCCACATTTTGTGCATTGAATGATGCGAAAAGACTTTGTTGTCTACTCTTTGCCTTTTATTTCTGACCTCGATTTGTCCTGCTATTTTTTCAGTTACACCTGGTTCTGATGATTTTTGTTTGCGGTAATGCGATCTTTTCTATCTTTTCTTTGATACTGTAGCGACTGACATGATAAAGTGTCACAAAAGTTTTACTTGAGCAATCGCCAACTTCCTAACCCCAAACACAACTTTCTAGCACCCTCTCCAACGCCCCCACTTACCGCATCAATCAATGCCTCGCTATCAGTCTTCCGTCCTGTACTCCGCCCTCCCTCAATCGGACCTAACATTCACTTAAAACCAAAAAGCCCTC
>NC_041402.2:111517946-111522794 GCF_900747795.2 Erpetoichthys calabaricus | reverse complement strand
TTCGGTTCAAGGCTTCATAAGCTCTTTTAGGTTGTATGGTGTACTTATCCCAAACCATCATCTTTGAATGTTGCAAGACTTTCGCCTTGTATGTAGATCGGGGTAATTACATTCATTGCATTCCTAGTCCTGAATCACAATGTGATTGTATGGGTGGTTACCTGGCAGTGTAGGGTTGCCACCCGTCCTTTAAATACGGAATCGTGCCGCGTTTTGAGAAAGAAATTGCGCGTCCCGTTTTGAATCAATACTGGACGGGATTTATCCGTATTTTTTTTATCATTTTTTTTTTAAAGCAGCGTCTCATGCAAATCATCCCACACGCATTTTATGAAGATGCCTCCTTTCCTACTTTTGATTGGGTAATACTTGATGTCATCGTTAGTTTGATTGGTGTTTTTAAGTGTCCAGTGAGGAGGGCGTGTCTTTTAAGTACAGTCTGCAAAGTGTTGGCACTGAGATGTGGCGTCAGCGCCATACTTGAAGCCCCTAACGTTGCGGTCAGCAAGTCGGCTAACATCCGCCATGTGCCGTCTTTCAGTTGCGAGAAGCAGATCATAGAATGGTTGAAACTGTTGCCCCTAACGTTGCGCCACGGCGTGTGGTTCGTTTATACCTCGTGTGTTCTCATTAAACTTTTATCTCGCGAATATGTTATTGCAATCTGCAGCGGGAGCGTTTCTATAAACTTAATTTAAACTTACGTTTTACACCGTGCTTTGTTTCCCTTATGAACATGCTTGTATGCTTAACTCGCTCCGTTCTCAATTGTTTAATTAATTTTTTGCTCTTAGCTGTTCGCGGCTCTTCCTCCATTTCCCCCTACTTCGTTCTTTTATCTCGCGAATATGTTATTGCAATCCTTAACGGGGAGCGTTTCAATAAACTGATTGAAAATAGTTTTGCATTTACCTTTTTAGTAAAAGGCGAGCTTTTAAGCCTGAGAAATCACCCCGTAAATGCACACGTTTAATTGCACATGTGTTAATATGTATGGTTACACAGTATTAAAAGACAGTGGTTCACGACCAAACACTCGGTATACGAACAAGCCAGGTTCCCTTTCGGTTTGTTGATGTTCATTCTCTCCCTGTGCATTTCCTGTGCAGCGAGCGAGCACAGAGGCAGCGCAAGAGACAGAGGGCTGTACACACACACACACAGACACACACACACACAGGAACACGCGCGATAGAGGCGTGTGCGCACACACACAGGAGCGCTCTTGACAGACACACTGTGAGCTGCAAAGCTGATCGCACCCCCAGAGAATACAGACGCCCCTGGGAAAACCCCTAAGAAACATGGACAGACTACCTTCACATTCCTCCTTTCCCTTCTTGCCGGCTCTGTCGCGTAATATGCCTCTCGTGCGATGCTCCGCCTTCTTAAAAAGCCTGCAAGGGCTTCTTTCAGTTTGTTAAATTGGTTGCTTGCTTCTCCTTCTTTCTCTCTCAGACAATCTGTGCTCCTGGCGGAGCTGTCATCTCTGCCTTGTCATGGAGCACGTTTAAACTGTTGAAAAGAGACAAATGCTTGTTTGCAGTGCTTTGAATAAAGTTCCTTTTTTTCTACAACCTCCTGTGTCTCTGTGCAAATCTGTGACCCAAGCGTGACAACACACACAGGCGCTCCAGGCTCGCAAAAGAGAGACGCACGCACACACAGGCGGGGGAGAGAGAGGCGCGCGCTAGAGAGACACACATAGGTGCTCCAGGCTCGCAAAAGAGAGACACACGCGCGCGCACACACACACACACACACACACAGGCGCGGGGCGGGGGTGGGGGGGGGGGGAGTGGATTGTGTTTGGGTTGAGAGAGAGGCACGCGCGCACACACACAGGAGCGCGCTAGAGACATACACACAGGCGCTCCAGGCTCGCAAAAGAGAGACGCACGCACACACACACAGAGCGATTGAGGGACGCATAAGTTAGAGAAGGCTTGTTTTTGTTTTCAGTTCTGTTTCCGGTGATCGGTTCGTAGCCTGCATTGTTGCAATGTTACTTTTCTTGGTTGTTTATTAAATTACGGATTTTTCAAATGTTCCGTTTTTCCCCTGTGCTTAAAACTCATTAAAAAAAGTGTTTTTAGCGAGAGCGGTTCCTAGCACTATAGCGCGAACTATTGCAGTGTTAGTTTTCTCTGTTGTTAAAGGTTTTCTCAGTGTTATTCAATGTTTTTACATTTAGTTTACCATTACGTTGTGCATTCTATGGTATAATTAACTATATTTGTGCTTAAAAACTAAAAAAAATTTATATATTTACATACAGTTTCTACGGTCTGGAACGGATTAATTGTATTTACATACAATCCTATGGGAGAAATTGCTTCGGTTCACGACCAACTCGGTTTACGACCAGAGTTTTGGAACGAATTATGGTCGTGAACCGAGGTTCCTTATTAATTAGTATAGATCACAGATAGATGTAGTGGCATTGAAGCTGCCTCTATAATATGAGAGTGAGTTTAGCAGTGGATGACTAATTCTAGCAAAAGATAAATATATTTGCTAGCAGCTTGATAATCACATGACCAAGCAAATATGGAGTTAATCTGAACATTCAGAATCCCCCTTGCCCAGTTTTAAGAGCGCGAGCATGGACATACCCTAATAAGACTCTGCCCTTCATTAAATTCTCATTGATAAAGCTGTTTTTTCTTGTTTTACCACTTCATGTTTCATATTTGAAGGAAGTGCCTTTTGATCTTTATGGTATTTTACAAGTTTTTAATGATCTTTTTTGAAATCATGATGTTCAAGACAATTTGAGCAGACATCTGAGCAACACATGTCACAAGGTAAGTGAACAATACCATGTGAATACACATCTACACCTTGCTGCAGACTGCAGCTCCAGCCCTGGCCCATTTGGCAGGCTGCTATGCGGACAATCTCTGAATGGAGCTTCAGCTGCATAACTATGAAATAGGGCATTAACAAAATTTCTTCACATATTTGAATTTTTGTAATGTGGCTGGTCGCAATTTGGGGGAAGCCTGTATTAGAAACATAGTACATAATATTTAAAACAACAACAACAATAATCCCTACACATATAGTCATCTCCTTCGCAAAACCTGTGGAATAAACAGGAGGAAAGGAGGAGTAAAGATTTATTGACAAAACCCAGAGTTGTCTTAATGGTTTTTATATCCATACTAGGGGTTCTCCCCTGCTCGCTAAACACCCCAGCCTGCGCAACGCACCAGCCACTTTGCGTCTCTGCCGCTCGCATTGTGAAGAGGGGGGCTGAACAAACCCCAAGGAGATGCGATCACTCCTCTGAAAACCCCTCTTAAAACGGTGATACAATGGGAAACAAATAGTTTTTTTTTTTTAACCTCCACTTTGCTCGATCAGCAGCAGCAGAAATGCCGTGTCGTGCCGTGAGATCTGCATCTTGCGTGGTGCTTCAAACATTTAAAAGCTTGTACAGCAGCTGTCCTACTGTTTGTCTCTTATTTCTGGCCCGGGCGTGGTTAAATCTCTTGGCACAAAGTCTTGTCTCGCGGGATGCAAGTTCTTGATATAGTTTATAATTTAGAAACGGAATAAGAATCTGAAAATCTAACAACATCACATTAAAGTTCGATAAAATCTGAAAAGAATGATACCAAACAAATATATGGTATATTATATATACAGTGGAACCTCGGTTTGCGAGCATAATTCGTTCCGGAAACGTGCTCGTAGTCCAAAGAACTCGTATATCAAAGTGAATTTCCCCATAAGAAATAATGGAAACTCAGATGATTTGTTCCACAACCGAAAACTATTCACATAAAATGATTAATAAAAAATATAAAGTAAAAATACATAAAACAAATTAACTTGCACTTTACCTCTGAAAAGAATCATGGCTGGTGTGAGTGAGTTTCTAAACTCTTGTGGGATTCCACCCAATGGGACGACACACGGAAGAGCGTCACTAAGCAATCGCATTCTCCCAGCGCTGTAGCAGTTCTCCGTAAAAGCGAATCCGAAAAGATCGCGGACATGCTATAAGCGCCTGCTATCGATTGGTGAAACAAGGAACATTATAAATGCGCAGGGCACAACCCTGCCTGACTGATGTGTCGGTGTATAAATAACCGCGCTGTTGCTGTTTCAAGCTGAATAAAGCTTGTGTTGCTAAAGTACTGAGACTCAGCTTTGTGTTTTAGGGTGCAAGACGGGGACTCGCACGTCACAGCACAGACACACACGCGCGCTCACATAGTCACAATGCTAATGCTGTAGTAAACAGTATACGCTCGTACGGATGTTGACTATGTGAGTGAGGCACGCCGACTCAGACGGAGAATAGGAGACGATTGCCCACAATCCCGCAGTGAGAGAGAGAGAAGAACCATCAGCTCAGTTGTGATCACATGACGCTCAGCAGACAAACTACTCGTACTGCAAGACCTCGCTCGTTTATCAAGTGAAAATTTATTAAAAAATTTTGCTCATCTTGCAAAACACTCGTAAACCAAGTTACTCGCAAACCGAGGTTCCACTGTGTGTATATTATATATATACTAGCAAAATACCCGCGCTTCGCAGCGGAGAAGTAGTGTGTTAAAGAGGTTATGTAAACATATATATACATAAACATATATACAGTAATCCCTCGCTATATCGCGCTTCGCCTTTCGCGGCTTCACTCCATCGCGGATTTTATATGTAAGCATATTTAAATATATATCGCGGATTTTTCGCTGCTTCGCGGGTTTCTGCGGACAATGGGTCTTTTAATTTCTGGTACATGCTTCCTCAGTTGGTTTGCCCAGTTGATTTCATACAAGGGACGCTATTGGCAGATGGCTGAGAAGCTACCCAGCTTACTTTTCTCTGTCT
>NC_041402.2:111457946-111507946 GCF_900747795.2 Erpetoichthys calabaricus | reverse complement strand
TTGTGTGGCATAATGTGGAAATTAGGGTTAGGGTATCACGCTCTATGTTTGAGTGAATAGTGATATTCATCAGCTATTCCTAGGATGGAAGGTGTTTCATTCAACATGCTGCTGTCTTTGATCTGTTAGGAGAAAACCCACACAACCAGGAGGAAAATACAATATCTACAAAAATATCCTAACTCCTATTTTTTTTCTTGTAGTTTACCACAAATAATGAAGATAGAAGACAAATAGGTCTGAATCATTCCCAAGGTACTGATCTATATACTATGTAAAGCTTTCTGAAAAGGTTTTTGCATGTACTGTTTATGAATTTATCTCTAGCAACATTTTCTGAATCACCTTATTTAATAACAGGGAACTCAAAGCTAACATGTGTACAGGTACAGTGAAAACATTTTTTTTCTCCTGTCATGAATTTTTCACAATAAATGTTTTTTTTTTCATCCTTTTATATTTCAGTTTAGTTTCCTTTAATGCATTTATCAATATTGAAGAATTTAAAACTGACCAGGGATAACCACTCCACCTAGTTTAATTGTGTATCTTGAACATACACAATTCATACGTATAAGAAAAAGTATCAAGTAAAAAATGCAAATCAAGAACAGAAACAATAAGTTAAAAGTGGGTGTAATTAAAGACAAGAGCTGACCTCTGATTAACAACACAGTTTTATAAAAACTAAATACATGAACTAGGGAAAAAGTATTCATCTAGGATTTTAATACTGTATTAAGTATAGAATCACAGTTTTTCTGCCCACTCCGCGCCATTTGTGCAACACGGCTGCAGAGAGCTTAAACAACTCAACACACCCACATAAAAATGACTAGGTTCAGCTTTATTGAAGACTTTTACTGGATGTACCTTGTTGTAAACTGAAATACTAGACAGTATGCACTTACAAGGTGAATGATTTCCACTGTCGAATTGTGACAAGAGATGCGCGTAGACAAAAGTTCAGATTGCTGCATACCACAACTAACCAGACCCAGGGGTTTATATACCTTAAAGATACGTTTCGGACGTAACCAGAACATGAGATAAAGAGATGCCTACATGCAATACAGGGATGCATTGTATTCATGTATTCATTATGGGCCCTACATGCTCTACGTGAGCTTCATGGACATTTATAACACCACTTTGAGTTTGTGACATGATTGCCAGGTGTGTTAGTAATGACAAGACAAAGGGGGGAGCACAGTTCGACAAATAGCACTAACAGCTAACAGCATTAGTGGCAGAACAATAATTAGATGAGAAGGATGGGGAGAAATATAGTAGTGGCTGTACGCCCTACAGGAACGACAGACAAGAGAAAACAAGGACGTGAGGAACTATATGTGAAAAGTAATATTCAGGCTCATAAGATCAAGGCAGATGAAGGGAGCATGTAAAAATCACTGTAACAGTGCAGGTCACCCCTTTGGGCGACATAGGCAGCCACATAAGATGCCATCTTCTGGGGATCCAACTTATCAAGCCAATTTTGCTTTGCCTCTGATGGTCTGTGCCATGCTGTACATGTACAGGCTAACCGAGTATGCAGTGGTTCTGAACTTAATCAAAAAACTTAAATAAAAAAAAACTTAATCAAAATGTACAAGAAAATATTTGTTCTTTGATTTTCAAAGAAATGTTACTGTATGGCTGATTCAGTCTTCTTTTTCCGTATATTGTTATCCCTGAGATAAGGCATAAGGCACTAGCCACATGTTACCCCATCATCCCAGAATTTTTGTGTCTCTAGAGAACTGCAGGTAGTGAAAGGGGACATCTGCTGGACATCACCTGCAGCATCAGGGCAGAGTGAATACAGGCTGTAGGAAATCTATTTGCCTGGTTATAATAATGACAGTTATATACAAATTGTCAATGACACCATGATACTATCTGCTGATAGTGTATCATATAAAAGTGAGGATTTTGCATAAATGCTAAACTGATGCAGAATATGTGCAATATAACAGATATTGCTGCTATTCACTGATCTCCACAGGGTAAGGTGAATGTATCAGGTACAGATAATCCCTTACCGAACTTCAGTTCGTTCATGTGCAGCAATTGACCTTCAGAATGAAACCAAGTTATAGGGTACAGATGTGGCCTGATTTCAGTTGTTCAGAATGATTAATACAATTATCAGTGTGAAAAGATTTAGTAACCATTACAAATTTAGCAATATTTTTACCTCTTTTGGCTTATGTTTGCAGATATGACAGATAGCAAACGCAAACAACTTCAAGATTCATGTCAGACAAAATATTTAAACAGAAAACAACGGTTGACTTCTGAAAATCAAGAATTAACTCATCAGCTTACTCAACGGACTGTGCAACTACAGAAACTACAGCTCAAGCAAGAACAATTAGAGCATGTCAGAAATACCCTTCAAGAATATGAAGATGAACCTGGTAAGAATTCAATATCACTTCTAGGCACAGAATTTCTCTTAGAGGTTTATAGTATCTTATATAACATCATTAGGAAACAAAAGATTATATAAACATCCAACTCTGGTAATGAGATGTTCATCTAGAGCTTTTAGTTTATGTGTGAAACTGTTCCTAAATACTTTGTCAAAAAATTCTGACCATTGTTCCCTATAAGGTGCAAACATGGACTAGGATGATCAGCTTCAGTACACATCCATTTTCCAACCCCTTTTTTTTCATTTATTCACACTACTCCCTGGTTTACACCTGAATTCCATCAGCTCAAGGTCATGGGTCGACAGTTGGAGCATCTAGCTAGGTATATGGATCTGGTTGTACATAAGAAAATGTATTTATATCATATGTTAAAATACAAAATGCTTTCTCTGTTGCCAAAACTGTTTACTACTCTAACATTATCGGTACAGGAGGGAAAAATACTAGAGTACTTTTTTTCCATAATGAATAGGCTAATTACACCACCAGAAAATGTTACTCACCATAACCTCTCTTTTAAATACTGCTGTACTTTTTTGTATTTGTTCAACTTAAAAAATGAAAAAAAAAACACCTGCAACTTGCTTCCACTATTTCTGCAGAAAACAGCATACTTTCCACTATCACCCATATACCCTTACCAACCACCTTATTCTCAGAGTTCAGTTTACCAGCTGAAAATCATATAATTGAACTTCTAACAAAATCTAATTCTTCCACATGTCAATTGGATCCAGTACCTAGAAGCTTTAAGTCCTGTCTGTCACATATTTCCCCTATGATACCTACAATAGTTAACTCTTCCCCTACTACATGCACGGTCCCCCTCTCACTAAAAACAGCCTCAGTTACACCAATTATGAAAAAGGCTGGCTTAGACCCTAATATCCTTAACAAATATCAGCCTATTTCAAATGTTCCATTCATATCTAAAGTTCTTGAAAAGATAGTTGCCTCCCAAATTCAGTCCCATCTTTCAAAAAATAACAGTTTTGAACAGTTTCAAACTGTTTTTGTCCTCAACACAGCACAGAAACTGCCCTGATTAAAATCACAAATGATCTTCTCCAGGCAGCTGACATGGGACTTCTATCAATTCTTGAACTTCTTGACCTCAGCTCCGCATTTGACTCCATATCTCATCAGATACTTTTGAAACGACAAACTAGTTTTGGAGTCTGTGGCCTTGTCCTCCAATGGTTTTCTTCCTACCTCACTGATCGGAGACAATTTTTTCAAGTAAAGAGTTTTAAATTTGAGAATGCAGTCATTACTGAGGGAGTTCTGCAGTGTTCTGTTTTGGGGCCACTTCTTTTTCTTATTTACATCTTCCCAATAGGTAATATCTTTCGACACCATGTTATTAAATTTTATTGTTACACTGATGACACAGCTTAATCTGTCCACTAAATACACTTCTGTTTTCCCTCCAAATACTTTTAATGGCATGTCTACAAGACATAAAGTTATGGATGACTCACAATTTTCTCCAATTAAATAGCAATAAAACTGAGGTGTTGCTTATTGGTTCTAAATCTACACCAAGGTTATTATAGTTTTTGCCTTTTTATATTAGTTCTTATTTCTATATTTTTTCTGACCTTGCTTGGAAATTCAGTTTAGTTTTAGGTTTCCTTCATTGTGTATTTTTAGTTTAAATTTAGTTTTTATTTTACAAAGACATTTCTATTTTATTTATATATATATATATATATATATAAGAAGAAGGAGAAGAAGAAGAGGGGGGGACGTGTCCAGAGGCAGGAGGAGAGGAGGAAAGTAAAGAGAGTGGAACTGAGGGTAGGAACTTTGAATGTTGGCAGTATGACTGGTAAGGGGAGAGGGTTAGCAGATATGATGGAGAGAAGGAAGGTTGATATATTGTGCGTGCAAGAGACTAAATGGAAGGGGAGTAAGGCCAGGTGGATTGGAGGTGGATTCAAATTGTTCTATCCTGGTGCGGATGGGAGGAAAAATGGGGTAGGAGTTATTCTGAAGGGACAGTATGTCAGTGTTTTGGAGGTGAAAAGAGTGTCAAGCAGAGTAATGATTATGAAACTGGAAATTGGAGGTGTGATGATGAATGTTGTTACTGCATATGCCCCGCAAGTTGGCTGTACAGTGAGTGAGAAAGAAGATTTTTGGAGTGAGTTGGATGAAGTGATGAACAGTGTACCCAAGGGATAGAAAGTGGTAATTGAAGCGGATTTCATTGGGCATGTTGGTGAAGGGAACAGAGGAGACGAGGAGGTGATGGGTAGGTATGGTGTCAAGGAGAGGAATGAAGAAGGTCAGAGGATAGTGGATTTTGCCAAAAGGATGGACATGGCTGTGGTGAATACATATTTTAAGAAGAGAGAGGAACATAGGGTTTCGTACAAGAGTGGAGGAAGATGCACACAGGTAGATTACATCCTATGCAGAAGAGTTGATCTGAAGGTGATTGAAGACTGTAAAGCGGTGGCAGGGAAAGTGTAGTTAAGCAGCATAGGATGGTGGTCTGTAGGATGACGTTGGATTAAGAAGAGGAAGAGAGTGAGGGCAGAGCCAAGGATCAAATGGTGGAAGTTGAAAAGGGAAGACTGCAAGGCTGAGTTTAGGGATCTGGAAAGAGGAAGGATGAAAAGGAAACCTGGTGGTGGAATGAGGAAATACAGGAGAGTATACAGAGGAAGAGGATGGCAAAGAAGAAGTGGGATAGTCAGAGAGATGCAGAAAGTAGACAAGAGTACAAGGAGATAAGGCACAAGGTGAAGAGAGAGGTGGCGAAGTCTAAAGAAAAGGTGTATAAGGAATTGTATGAGAGGTTGGACACTAAGGGGGGAGAAAAGGACCTGTACCAATTGGCTAGACAGAGGGACCGAGCTGGGAAAGATGTGCAGCAGGTTAGAGTGATAAAAGATAAAGATGGAAACATACTCACAAGCGAGGAGAGTGTGTTGAGCAGATGGAAAGAGTACTTTAAGAGGCTGATGAATGAAGGGAACGAGAGAGAGAAGAGATTGGATGATGTGGACATAGTGAATCAGGAAGTGCAACTGATTAGCAAAGAAGAAGTAAGGACAGCTATGAAGAGGATGAAAAATGGAAAGGCCGTTGGTCCAGATGACATACCTATGAATGCATGGACGTGTTTAAGAGAGATGGCAGTGGAGTTTTTAACCAGATTATTTAATGGAATCTTGGAAAGTGACAGGATGACTTTTTTTCTTTCCTTTTATTGCCCAGAATGGTGAATTTTAAGGTGTGAGGGTTTTTTACTCTAAATGTCTACAGCACACAACATATCCTGCTCCAACGACAATATGCTTAAAACGAATGCCTTCAATATTGCATTCAAAAATCTCAAATACTGGGCTTTGGTATTTTCTACCAGCCATATTGATCTCTGATTCCATCTCAGGCACAAACAATTTATAGACAGAATTTTGCCACCTGCATGCCCGAAAAGATATAAAAAATCCAAAAATACATTCTACTCTGTTCTGCCAGGTGTGACCATGAAAATCACAAGTGCTTAGGAAGAGCAATGCTCTTATGCTTGAATCAGTGTGCAGACCCCATCTAGCTGTATCGAGGGAAACAAAGAAAAACAAGCATGTATTGTCAAGGTTAGGGGCAGTGAGACTTGAATAGCCCATGCATAAGAACAGTAAACCCATAATGAGCAGAGCAAGAGCAGGTAAAAAGAGTATGGGCAGGCACAAAATGACAGAGACAGCATCTGAGATTAATTATAATATATACATTATCTAAACCTGTTTATCCAGAGCAGGATCACAGGAAACCTGGAGCCTACCCCAGCAGGTTTGAATGCAAGGCAGGAAAAATCCCTGGTGTGCAATATGTATGATATGACTGGTAAGAACAAAAAGAAAATGATAATTTCTCTCTATTTTGAGAGAGAGAGAGAGAGAGAGAAACATTGGAAAAAATGGGGACAGTTATTTTAAAAAATAATTTCCGCTACTGGATTATTTTCACAATATCAGGTATTTTGAGCTGTGAATATTAACTAAAAAAAGAAATTAATAAATATAGCATAAATACAAAAACACATTCGTATGTTTAGCTTTTCACCATTTGGCAGACTCTCTTCGCCTACCTACCTGTAGTTCAGTAGAGACATTGCCAACTCGGGAATTTTACAAGGTTTGTATCGCTTCGTTGTTAAACAACATTTTTAAAGCAAAAGTGATTGGTCAGCAACAATATGCTGATCTTGTATGATGACTTTGTCAGTCTCTCAATCAGTGCCATTTTATTTTCAGAAATCAGGAGTGGTCTTCCTAGACTTTCTTGTGTACTCAGAATTGGAGGAGTAAACCGCAAGACAATGATTATATTATGTACATTAAAGAACCACAAACATCAAATCAAATTAATAAAATATTGAACAATTAATATAAAAGTAAAGTTGAATTAATTGGACTCTGCAGCTGCATGAATAAAAAGAAATCAAGTATGTTTTCAGGTAAAGTACCACTTTCGGTTGTTGGATTTGGCCCATAAGTTATTACAGATCTACAATTTTGGTGTAACAACTATGTGCCAAATTTCATCCATCTATTAAGTTGCATTTTCGTTTTATCATGTTTACACACAAAAACATACATAATTCCAAAAAACTGAATTTTCGGACTCGCAGAGTTCTAAAATGTCAAGATTCATCAAAATCTCGAGGCCAAATTTTTTTCATGATTAGTATACTTTCTCTATACTTCGTATATTCTAGAAAGTTGATTCTGTTCATCTGGACATGGTTTTTTTCCAGGGAGATATGTTACATCACTCATCCAAGTGACTTCCTCAGTCTCAGTTGACTGCAGGTTCTCCAACCTTGTAAACAGTACCTTTGCATAATGACCAAAACTAGCACCATTGACTAACTGGCGGAGTGGTGGCTCTGAGGCTAGGGATCTGCACTGGCAATTGGAAGGTTGCCGGTTTGAATCCCATAAAATGCCAAAAAGGGACTCTGCTCTGTTGGGCCCTTGAGCAAGGCCCTTAACCTTCAATTGTTAAGCGCTTTGAGTAGTGAGAAAAGCGCTATATAAATGCAAAGAATTATTAATGGGCCGTGTGATCAATGATATGCAAATTGTCCATCGATCAATGGCCATGAGTACCATTCACAGAGAGTTGGGGAATGGCTGCAATCACATCATAGTAAGATGGTGAAAGATGTACCCTTAGGCCCCCTCCTCGGTTCAGAGATGGTCTTTCCTTTTTCATGTAAATGGCCTCCTTGACTCCTCGCTCAAACCAGCATTCTTCCCTGTCCAGGATGTGCACATCTTCATCACTGAAAGAGTGACCACTGTCCTGTAGATGTAAATAGACTGCGGAATCCTGGCCTGATGAGGTAGCTCATCTGTGTTGTGCCATCTGCTTCGCCAGTGGTTGTTTCCCCGATGTATAATTCACGGCAATCCTTTTGGCACTTAACTGTGTAAATTATATAACTCTATGTCTGTGTCGGGGCACCCGATCCTTGGGGTGGACCAATTTTTGCCGTAGCGTGTTTTGGGGTTTGAAAGCCACAGAGACCTGGTGTTTTGAAAAAATGCATCTCAGCTGTTCCGATACTCCTAACACATACGAGATCACTAAAGGTATTCACTTAGGCAGCGGTTGTCCTTCCTCTCTCCTGGATTGCTTAGAACATTCTTTAAGTGTCTTCCCTGCTTTGACAAAAGTCCAGCTGGGAGAACCACATTTACTCAGGGCCTTTTTTGATATGATGTTCTTCTGCTTCCCTGGCTGCTGTGTCTGTGGGTATGGTGTTTGCTCTGTGTTGTAGATTCCTGATGACAACTATTTTGTGCTCTAGTGGATGGTGAGAGTCAAACCTTAAATACTGATCCGTATGCGTTGGTTTATGGTACACATCAGCTTTCAAATGTCCCCCATTGCTGATGGAAATTTCACAATCTAAGAAAACTAGCCTGTCACGTTTCATGTCCTCCTTGGTGAACTGGATGTGTTTGTCCACCGAGCTGATGTGGTCAGTGAATTGTGGTACCTCCTGAGATTTGATTTTCACCCAAGTGTCATCCACATACCTGAACCAATGGCTCGGTGATGTTCCAGGATAGGATAATAGCGCCCTCTTTTCCACTTCTTCCATATATAGATTGTCCACAATAGGTGACACTGGGGAACCCATGGCACACCCATGTTTCTGCCTGTAGTACTGGCCTTTGTATATGAAATATGTGGATTGAAGACACAGTTCCAAGAGCAGACTGTGCCCTTGAACCCGACACCGTCAGTAATGCTACCGATGAGCTAGGCAGTGAGGCAACAACAATAGAACAAGAGGATGGTGTACAAAAAGTGTCAAGTGCTTTTATTAAAACAACAGAACAAAACGGTGTTCAGATCGAATAAAGTGCAGTGCTTCAAAACAGTCTTCCTTAAATAAATAATCCATTAAAAGCAAGTGAAAAACGTGGAGGTTAAAATTCATTGGATAGAAAAATAATCCTTTAAAAACTGAGGTTAAAACACAATGCAGGAAGCAATCCTTTAAAACCATAACAACAAAGCCGGTGTCTTTTTACCTGGTGGCTCCCCTACTTCTCCCGTCTGGACTTCTCAATAGGGGAGTCACCCTACATGCAGCTGACCTTCTCTTTGCCTGCCTCTGCTGTTCAGATCGCCTCACCGACCCCTGGCTTCAGTTGGCTCCTCCTAACAGCGACTTGAGATTCCCCAACGACCAGGGCTCTCACGTTGGGGACAACAAGTCCCGACTCCCGCTGCCTTCCGCGGCCTTACACGGAGAGTCATCTGCCTTTCATCACTGGTCACTCCCGCTCCATGATCACTCAGTGGGTGCGACCACTACTACTACTACTCCCCGGGTGTTGGCCCAACACCCAGGCTCACTGTTCAGCTGCATGCGAGACTGCACTCACTCGTTCTCCTGCACCGGCTTTCTCTCTCTCTCCACTGCTTCCTGCAACCTCCGTTTCTTTCTCTTTTTTTTTCCTTCTCCCTTCTTTAGCCGACTCGCACTTCTATATATCAAGAGGGCATGGCAGCTGTGGCAAATCAGCAGCCCCAGGAACAATCATGGATGCGGACGGTTTCTCACCTGTGCACTTAGGTGAGAAACCCCCACATCGTGAATCGCCCGGAGAACCATTTCAGCCACCCAACCACCACGCCCCCTCGCTAAACCGCGAGTGCATTGATTATTTATTTTAAACTGGCCTTTGATGGCAGCTGTGGACCCGCTATACCACACTGACACACTTGGTCGGTGCTGAGAGTGGTCCTTTTACTAAGTGTGGGGTCATTCTGTTATCTCTTATGGACCACCTCCACTGCTTCCATAACTGGAACGCAAGTGAATAGAGATGTAACATCTTACAAGACCATAGTTTCATCTGCCTCCATAATGACATCTCTCACCTTCTCCACAAATACTTTTATTGACCAGCATATTCCTGTTTCAGGCGTTTGAATTACATCTTGATATACAACAAGTGCGGCATGTAAATCGCTTTCTATTCCACACATTTTACACACTTATTCAGCTTTCTCTGTCACTGCAAATGCTGTGTGAACACCCGCCCTCCTTCACCAGCTGCCGTTCACTGGATGAATATGTGTGGGAGGCTTGTGGTGGATGACTTTCAGTTTTAGAGCTAAAAATTATAAAGGTTAAAAACTAACAGCAAGAATATTCATTCAAAAATGATAACTAAAATTATTTTATTTCAGTTAGTCTTTCCAGCTACTTTAATAGTTTTCAATTTCGGTTTTGTTAATTATTTTATTTCAGTTTACGAAAATGTTTTTTTAATAATAGTTTCAGTTTTGATTTTAGTTTTCGTTAACTATAATAACCTTGATCTAACTAAGATTAACAATTCTTCCATTTTAATTAACAACATTAACACAAATATCTCTTCCCAGGTTAAGAGCCTGGGTGTCATTCTAGACAGTACCCTCTCTTTTTCTTCCCATATAAGTAATGTTTCTCTGACTGCCCTATTCCATCTCTGAAACATTTCTAGACTTCATCCTGTTCTTATGCAACACTGAAGTATTGGTTAATGACCTAGTCACTTCACGTATAGATCACTGTAATGCTATTCTATCTGGCCTCCCACTAAAACTGATCCATCGCTTACAACTTACTCAAAATTCTGTTGCTAGGATAATAACTTGTTCTAAATCCACTGAACACTTTACACCTATTCTCTCCCAACTTCACTGGCTCCCTGTTTACTACCAACAACAACAACATTTATTTATATAGCACATTTTCATACAAATAATGTAGCTCAAAGTGTTGTACACGATGAGGAAAAAGACAAAATAAATAAGAATTAAATTTAGGGAACACTAATTAACAGAATAAAAGTAAGGTCCGATGGCCAGGGAGGACAGAAAAAAAAAAAAAAACTCCAGACGGCTGGAGAAAAAAATAACATCTGCAGGGGTTCCAGGCCACAATCGGCATTCTACTTAAAATAAATTACCTTAATCAGTCCTCATTGTATTTAGGGTTCTCATGGAATAACTTGATGTTGACGGTCATGTGGGCTTGTGGCCTTTAATCCATCAATGTAGGGACATCTCTGCGCTTTGATTAGGTGCGCCACCACAGAAAACCGGAAAAAGAACAGAAGAGAAAGTAGGGATTAGTACGGATTTTAGAGCCACCATGAATAATGATAATTCATTGAAAATACAGAGAATCAGGATTAAACTAAAATTAAGCTGTGAGAAAGCCATGTTAAAGTAATGTGTTTTCAGCAGTGTTTTAAAGTGCTCCACTGTATTAGCCTGGCGAATTCCTATTGGTAAGCTATTCCAGATTTTAGGTGCATAACAGCAGAAGGCCGCCTCACCACTTCTTTTAAGTTTAGCTCTTTGAGTTCTAAGTAGACACTCGTTTGAAGATCTAAGGTTACGATTTGGAGTGTAAGGTGTAAGACATTCTGAAATGTAAGATGGAGCGTGATTATTTAAGGCTTTGTAAACCATAAGCAGTATTTTAAAGTCAATTCTAAACACCGGTAACCAATGTAGTGACATCAAAACTGGAGAAATGTGCTCAGATTTTCTTTTCCTAGTTAAGATTGTAGCAGCTGCATTCTGCACTAGTTGCAATCGATTTATGTCTTCTTTGGGTAGTCCTGAGAGGAGTGCATTACAGTAATCTAGTCGACTAAAAACAGAAGCGAGAACTAATTTCTCAGCATCTTGCAATGTTATAAGAGGTCTGACGTTTGCTATATTTAAGTGAAAAAATGCTGTCCTAGTAATGTGATTAATATGTGATTTAAAATTTAGGTCAGAGTCAATAATTACCCCATAAATTCTTTACCTCTGTCTTGACTTTTAATCCTAATGGATCAAGTTTATTTCTAATAACCTCATTAAATCCATTATTGCTGTTGTGATGTGAGATTTTGCATATAATTTTATAAGTTGATAAATATTTTGTATGTCTTTATTTGTAACTTAGGCAAAGCAATGAAATATTAGTGTTACATTGGTGAGAAGCATTCATGTTTACAACCCCAACCAGGACTGAGTCTATTTGAATTTTACATCAGGATTTGGGGGGAAGTGCCTGAAACAAGTTTGGTAAATGTTTCTCAACTCCCACACAAAGCCAGGCTGCCTAACTGCCAAGTTTTACCTTAACATATGGTTTTGGGGGCAGGTGTGAGGCTGTTCTATTCCCTCATTGGTCTAAAGTATGGCTGTTTGGAACTGGCTTGTATCAGAAGCTTTTAAGTACTATGATGCCCTATTGGCTCTAGGGGTTGGACAGAGAATCTATACATTTGCTTGCTTACCTCACTCTGTCTCTTACCAAAATGATGAAGGAACAGCTCACACACACCATGAACTGAAAAGGGCAACACAATGAAGAGCATAGCTCGGCAGCCATATTGAGACAGGCACGCAGCCTGTTCTGAGATAGATAGATAGATAGATAGATAGATAGATAGATAGATAGATAGATAGATAGATAGATAGATAGATAGATAGATAGATAGATAGATAGATAGATACTTTATTAATCCCAAGGGGAAATTCACATACACCAGGAGCACCTTACTGATTCAAAAAACAATATTAAATTAAAGATTGATAATAATGCAGGTAAAAACAGACAATTTTATATAATGTTAACGTTTACACCCCCCCCCCCCCCAACGGGGCAGAATTGAAGAGTTGCATAGTTTGGGGGCGGAACGATCTTCTCAGTCTGTCAGTGGAGCAGGACAGTGACAGCAGTCTGTCGCTGAAGCTGCTCTTCTGTCTGGAGATGACACTGTTTAGTGGATGCAGTGGATTCTCCATAATTGATAGGAGCCTACTGAGCGCTCGTTGCTCTGCTACAGATGTCAAACTGTCCAGCTCCATGCCAACAATAGAGCCTGCCTTCTTCACCAGTTTGTCCAGGCGTGAGGCGTCTTTCTTCTTAATACTGCCTCCCCAGCACACCACCGCGTAGAAGAGGGCGCTCGCCACAACCGTCTGATAGAACATCTGCAGCATCTTATTGCAGATGTTGAAGGACGCCAGCCTTCTAAGGAAGTATAACCGGCTCTGTCCTTTCTTACACAGAGCATCAGTATTGGCAGTCCAGTCTAATTTATCATCCAGCTGCACTCCCAGGTATTTATAGGTCTGCACCATCTGCACACAGTCACCTCTAATGATCATGGGGTCCATGAGGGGTCTGGGCCTTCTAAAATCCACCACCAGCTCCTTGGTTTTGCTGGTGTTCAGCTGACCACCAGTGATGCCTTAACTAGAGACATTTTTAAGTAACTTACAAGTCTGTGTGCCGCCTGAAACTACACATCACCATTTAATCAGGTTGTATGGTTGCCAATATTCAAATGTACTTTGCATATTGTTGTTATTTATGAATATTATCAATAATACATGGTTTAAATTATAACTTAACTCCTGCTTGTCTTTTACTACACTTAATTGCCTGAGGTTATAGATGTAGTAGGGAAGATGGGGAGAAGTTATATATTATAATACCTTATAAACAGTGGTAAATCTGTGAGATTAGAGGCATTCTGAGAAAGGCTACATATTAATAATACAAAAGGGGAAAGTAGAGCAATATGTTACTCTACAAGACAAAACAATTGCCAATCACTAAAGTTTCTGTTTTCTCCTTATTTAGTTTGAGAAAATTACTACTCATCTATTCAGAAACACAAATAAGACATTGTATCAGTGAACCAAGTGAGTCAGGGTCATCAGGTGCTATTGATAAATACAGTTGTGTGTCATCAGCATAGCTGTGGTAGCTCACGTTTTGCCCTGAGATAATCTGACCTAACGGAAGCATGTAAATCGAAAAAAGCAGTGGACCCAGGATAGAGCCTTGTGGAACACCATATAGAATATCATGTGTCTTTGAAGTATAATTACCACAACTAACAAAGAATTTTCTACCTGCCAGGTAGGATTCAAACCAATTTAAGACACTGCCAGAGAGGCCCACCCATTGACTGTAAGGAGATTTCTAAGAATATTGTGATCAATGGTATCAAATGCGGCAGTCAGATCTAAGAGGATGAGAACAGATAAACAGCCTCTGTCTGCACTTACCCGCAAGTCATTTACTACTTTAACGAGTGCAGTTTCTGTGCTGTGATTTGTTCTGAAACCCAACTGAAACTTATCAAGAATACTGTAGCATGTTTATTGAGGTGATCATTAAGCTGCATAATGACTGCCTTCTCTAGAATTTTACTTATGAAAGGCAGGTTAGAAATACAGTTAGGTCCATAAATATTTGGACAGAGACAACTTTTTTCTAATTTTGGTTCTGTACATTACCACAATGAATTTTAAATGAAACAACTCAGATGCAGTTGAAGTGCAGACTTTCAGCTTTAATTCAGTGGGGTGAACAAAACAATTGCATAAAAATGTGAGACAACTAAAGCATTTTTTAACACAATCCCTTCATTTCAGGGGCTCAAAAGTAATTGGACAAATTAAATAACTGGAAATAAAATGTTAATTTCTAATACTTGGTTGAAAACCCTTTTCTGGCAATGACAGCCTGAAGTCTTGAACTCATGGACATCACCAGATGCTGGGTTTCCTCCTTTTTAATGCTCTGCCAGGCCTTTACTGCAGCAGCTTTCAGTTGCTGTTTGTTTGTGGGCCTATCTATCTGAGGTTTAGTCATCAACAAGTGAAATGCATGCTCAATTGGGTTAAGATCAGGTGCCTGACTTGGCCATTCAAGAATTTTCCACTTCTTTGCTTTAATAAACTCCTGGGTTGTTTTGGTTGTATGTTTTGGGTCATTGTCCATCTATATCATGAAACGCCGCCCAATCAATTTGACTGCATTTAGCTGGATTTGAGCAGAAAAGTATGTCTCTGAACATCTCAGAATTCATTCGGCTTCTTCTGTCCTGTGTCACATCATCAGTAAACACTAGTGTCCCAGTGCCACTGGCAGCCATGCACGCCCAAGCCATCACACTGCCACCACTGTGTTTTACAGATGATGTGGTATGCTTTGGATAATGAGCTGTTCCACGCCTTCTCCATACTTTTTTCTTGCCATCATTCTGGTAGAGGTTGATCTTGGTTTCATCTGTCCAAAGAATGTTTTTCCAGAACTGTGCTGGCTTTTTTAGATGTTCTTTAGCAAAGTCCAATCTAGCCTTTCTATTCTTGAGGCTTATGAGTGACTTGCACCTTGCAGTGCACCCTCTGTATTTACTTTCATGCAGTCTTCTCTTTATGGTAGACTTGGATATCGATATGCCTACCCCCTGGAGAGTGTTGTTCACTTGGTTGGCTGTTGTGAAGGGGGTTTCTCTTCATCATGGAAATGATTCTGCGATCATCCACCACTGTTGTCTTCCATGGACGTCCAGGTCTTTTTGCCTTGCTGAGTTCACCAGTGATTGCTTTCTTTCTCAGGATGTACCAAACTGTAGATTTTGCCACTCGTAATATTGTAGCAATTTCTCGGATGGGTTTTTCCTGTTTTCGCAGCTTAAGGATGGCTTCTTTCACCTGCATGGAGAGCTCCTTTGACCGCATGTTGTCTGTTCACAGCAAAATCTTCCACATGCAAGCACCACACCTCAAATCAACTCCAGTCCTTTTATCTGCTTAATTGATAATGACATAACGACGGACTTGCTCACATCTGCCCATGAAATCGCCTTTGAGTCAATTGTCCAATTACTTTTGAGCCCCTGAAATGAAGGGATTGTGTTAAAAAAATGCTTTAGTTGCCTCACGTTTTTATGCAATCGTTTTGTTCACCCCACTGAATTAAAGCTGAAAGTCTGCACTTCAACTGCATCTGAGTTGTTTCATTTAAAATTCATTGTGGTAATGTACAGAACCAAAATTAGAAAAAAGTTGTCTCTGTCCAAATATTTATGGACCTAACTGTAGGTCTAAAATTTTCAAAAGCAGATGAGTCAAGATTACTTTTCTTGAGCAGGGGTTTAACTACAGCAGTCTTAAAGACAGTCTGGGAAATCCCCCATATCTAATGATGAGTTTACTATGTCAAGAATACTCAATTAGCACTCCTGATACTTCTTTGAAAAAGCTTGTTGGTATTGGGTCAAGGACGCAGGTGGAGGGTCTCAGTTGGGAAATTATTTTATATAAATCAGGTAAATCTATCCTGGTGAAAGAATTTAATTTGTTTAAAATGGAGTACCGGGGTTTAAGAGGATCAGCATTGGGGAGATGTACTATATTATTCCTAATATCATTAATTTTTTGATTAAAAAATACAGCAAAAGCCTCACAAGTTTCACTGGTAGTATTTTGGAAGCATTCCATTGAGTGACCTGGGTTTAGCAGATGTTCAATTGTAGAGAATAAGACTCTGGGATTACTAGCATTGTTATTTATAATTCTAGAGAAATAACCGCCTGTCAAGATGAACAATGTTGTGTATTATGTTATTTTAACCTTCAATATCTCATAGTGGATAATCAGTTTTGTTTTCCTCCATATACGCTCAGCTCTCCGGTATGTTCTCTTTAGATCACACACTCTTTGGGTCTTCCATTATATATTAGTGCTAGAAGATTTCTTAACTGTCTTTTCAGGAGCGACTATGTCAGCAGCAGCTCTTACCTTAGTATTAAAAGTTTTCACCATACTATTTACATTATTCTCACTATTGTAGTAGGCACTACAAACGGACTGGTTGCTTAGAATGTTTGTAAATTTTGAAGCTGCTGATGAATCAAAGAAGCGTTTTTTAACAATTTGCTTCTCGTTAATATTTTCTATCATTATTTCTATATTAAATAGTTTTGTGATGTGAGATTTTACATATAACTCGATAAATATTTTGTATGTCTTTATTTGTAATTTAGGCAAAGCAATGTAATTTAGTGTTTACCCCCCACCCCCTTAAAGGTTTGTGTATGTTTGAATTTTCCAACAGGATTTGGGGGATGTGTCTTAAACCAGTTTGCCGAGTGTTTCTTTTCTAAAGTCATTTCTACCCCCCCCCACAAGTAGGCTAAGGTGTACTTTAACATATGGTTTGGGGGCAGGTGTTAAGATGTTCTATTCCCCCATTGGTCTGAGGTATGGCTGTTTGGAATTGGCTTGTCTCAGAGGCCTTTAAGTACCATGATGTCCTATTGACTGTAGGGGTTGGACAGAACATCTATAAATGTACATGTTTAACCTCACAATCTCTCTCTTGCTAATCTGTGAAGATGTAGAAGTATCTCTCTCTTACCAACCAGCATATGATGAAGTATCTCTCTTGCTAACCTGTGATGATGAAGACAACACAATGAAGAGCACAGTTTAGCAGCCATTTTGAACAGACATGTGGCTGAAAGCTGAGCACCAATGATGCTTTAACTAGAGACGTTTAAGTAACTACAAGTCTGTGTGCCGCCTGAACTACATATCACCATTTAATCAGGTTGTATGGTTGCCAATATTCAAATGTTCTTTGCATTTTGTTATTATATGTGAATATTATCAGTAATACATTATTTTATGTGTAACTTCTGCTTATCTTTTTACTACATCTGATTGCCTGAGGTTATAGATATAGAAGGGAAGGTGGAGATAAGTTATATACTATAATACCTTATAAACAGTGGTAAATCTGTGAGATTAGGCATTCTAAGGCTACATATTAATAATACAATAGGGGAAAGTAGAGCAATATATATTGCTCAAAACAAATAGTAAGGGAAAATGGTCTGATAGACCAATATCATTGTTCTGCTTCACATCAACTTTTAGTCCTTTATTAATTACTAAGTCTAATGTATGACCTGCTCTGTGTGTAGGCTGACTAATGTGCTGGCACAAATCAAGAGTCCAGGAGGGTCATGAATTCTTTTACTTTCGGGTCACACTGATTATCGATATGAAAGTTAAAATCACTGACTATCAGGAATGTGTCATAGTTCGTAATTACAATTGACACCAAGTCAGAATTCCTCAAAGAAAGACGCATTGTATTTAGGAGGTCTATACATGGACAATACTAGACACTGAGAAACTCCATGAACAACAACGACAAGATATTTGAAAGACTTGAATTTGGCAAAGCCGACATCTTTACACTTTATCCGGCTCGAGTAAATGTTTGCTAAACCGCCGCCTTTCTTACCTTGTCAATCCACATGAGCAAAGCTGTAATTCGGAGGTGCAGATTTGATTAAAACACCCGCACCATCAGAGCTAAGCCACGTTTCACTTAGTGCAATAAAATCAATTTTCCTATCACTAATAATATCGTTGATGGAAAACGTCTTGTTATTTAATGTTCTAACATTTAATAAAGCCATATGTAATGTTTCGGAACAGCAGAACTGAATTGTATGTGTGTTATGGGTATTCAAGATAGAAATTAAGTTATTTTTATTAGTGCCACTCTGTGCGTATTTTTTATTTTATCTATAATCTGTTTTTATAGTTTTAATACATTGTTCATCTTGAGGTGTAATTGTAATTAAGTTATTCGTATTTATGCCACACTGCCTAGTTTTTTTTACATGCATTGGTTAGTTATTAGAGTATTAATGCAGTGCACTTTTAAGGAAGATTTTGTTACTGAATTATCACGTCCTGGTAAAGCATTATGAAAAGGGTTAGGAGTAAAAATAAAGAGTCAAGTGAGACAAATTACCGTAGCGATGTTTTCGGAGAGGACCCGGGCGCCAAATCTATTTGTATGCAGACCATCCCGCTTGAAGAAATGCGGCCTCTCCCAGAAGAGGTCCCAGTTGTCTACGAACCTGATGTTTTGACTTTCAACCAGATGTTTAACGCCAACAGATGGCTGTAATACTCATTCGATCTTCTAATGAGAAGTAGGGGACCCGAGATGAAGATTGGTCCTCTCCTTCGTGGCTTTAATTAGTGCTGAGAAGTCCGCTTTGAGAATCTCCAACTGTCGATATCTCACGTCGTTTACCCCTTTGTGTATCACAATGGATTCCACTGCCCTGTTCTTGTGCCTCTCGAAGACTGTTGGCGATATACCAAATACAATACAAAATACTGCTCTTAACATTTAAAGCTCTCCACAACCTTGCTCCTCCCTGTCTTACTGATCTCCTACAGACTTACACTCCCTCTCGTTCCCTCAGATCCTAATCTGCAGCTCTACTTTCTGTACCACAAATCAAACTCTGTTCTATGGGAGCTCAAGCATTCTCTTATAGTGCTCCTCAACTCTGGAATTCTCTTCCCTCTCAAATCCATCAACTAGACTCCATAACACATTTTAAAACTGTGCTCAAAACTTACTTCTTCAAAGTAGCTTACCAATTATGAATTGAACACTGTTACTGCCTGTTATCTTTGATGTTTGCAACTACCTCTGTACCTTATTACTATTTGATTTTATCATCCTCGTTGTTTTTATATCTTTTTACTGTTGTTTAGTGTTAAGAAATATTAAATAAAATTGATTATTATTATTATCATTACATTAAGTTCCAGTAACACACCTGCTGAAAGTTTACAGAGAATATGGTTGCATAATGGCTCTCCTTCTGCAAAATCAGTTATTACATGTTCGGGTGTCTGGAAGGACCATGCGCTAAGGCCATTGACATTAAAATGACAAAGCTACTTTGTCTTATCCACATCCCTTGTGAATGTACTTCACTTAGAAGTAAGGCTGTCATATTAGCTGGAAATACTCCTATTAAAAATAAAAGCAAGCTCATCTGAGAAGGAAAAGTCATAGTGGTACTCGGGCTACAATATTGTAGTTGAACTCTATAGAACAGAAGCATCTGACAGCCATCTTGTCTTCAGTCTAGTACTGATGGATAATTAAGCAAGTCCTTCAGAGGATATTGAGCCACAACATTACCCATAAAAAAGAGCCAGGATCCTTAAGATCCATACTGTATGGGCTGGCATCCTGCTTCTCTATGATACTTTATACCGTGGGATGCCAAATAAGTACTATGGGCAGGACGAGACTATCAATAAATAACATACACAGGTAAACTAAACACATTTTTTATCTCCTTTTAAATATGTCAAAAATATAAAGCCAGGTAACCATCATCATTGCCTGTGCTTATAGCCTTTGTGTGTGAAATCGCCAGCCATATAAAAAAACACTACAGTATGTTCAAATATGCTTGTTGACAGAAACTGAATTAACTAAAACGAACATTGATAACAATGAAAGGGCTATTTAAAATTGTGGTTTTAAAGCCATTATAATAATGCCAAATTGAAAATTATAAATGTTTTCTGTTGTCTGTAATGACAACAAATTGATTTTTGCTTGCTGTGATGGAAGCTTACATTTCTAATAAAATATCAGATTTGAGAAGTAGAAGCTTTTTTCATTTACTAATAACAATATATGCTAACTGGTAAACCTGAACAATTGTTTGCCTTTGCTCTCTGTCACTAATTTCTTTGGTGGTGTAGTCTTTTTTTTTTTTTTTCTCATTTTCATGTATTGTTGTCTTGAGAGCTAACTTTTTTGTTTCTGGTTTTGATTTCTGCCTTGCACCTGATGCTGTTGGGTTAGACACTTGTGGATTAGATAAATATGATAATGAATTAATAGATGGATAGAAAAATAAATATTTTTTTAAAAAAGGAAGAGAGAAAAATAAAAAAGAAATACATTTCTGACCAGTAGTCGTTTCTGAAAGTCCAGAATGTGATGAAGCAGGCAACTATAAATTTAGACATTTATACTATTACAGAGTTTGTATCTGTTTCAACTTGGAATGATTTTTGAATAATCTAGTTGTGTGTATATTGAAATGACTTAATCTACACATTCTTGTCTTATTTATCCATCCATCCATCCATCCATTTTCCAACCCGCTGAATCCGAACACAGGGTCACGGGGGTCTGCTGGAGCCAACCCCAGCCAACACTGGGCACAAGGCAGGAACCAATCCTGGGCAGGGTGCCAACCCAACGCAGTGTCTTATTTATTCATTACAGTATTTATTTTTGTATAATGCAGATATGAAAAAACAGAGTACTTTAGGTACTTCGTATATAAGGACTATGTTCTTAAAACGTTTATACACTTTTGTTGTACATCTTTTCTCACATTTTACCACACTGGAGTCTGTTTATAGTCAACCATTGCTTCTATTGACAGTAGGCATCTCTGTTAGATATATACTGCATTTTGGACCATGAATGTTATCAATTGCTAATCCTGTGCTCATGGATTAAGTGCCAGCTTAAGTGAAAAATTAAGAAAAACGTTCTAAGTAATTGCAACACATAAACTGACTTAATGAGTTTTAACATGAAAAGATACTGAAGCGGGCCACTAGGGTGGAGAAAAGAAGAGCTGTTCAGGAAGCAGTAAGCGCATCAACCTCTGAGTAAACGAATGCTAAACGTACAGAGAAAGAGGATGAAAACTATAAGTTAAGTGTATTCACTGCACATTATCATGCAGTACGCCATTACGGGTCTTTTAATAATCACAGTTGCATATCTGAGTATTTATTTACTTGTGGTTATTGTATATTGGACAAAGATTCTGTTCATATACGTTATTTTTGCTTAATTTACATCTGTTTATAGAATGTGACATTAAAATAATATGACTTTGGTTACTATAATCATGATGGGAAATTTTGATATTGTCCCATCCCTAAATAAATGTTTATTTATTTATTTGAGTGGTTAATCTTGCTATAATTTCTATTTCAGATGCTTAAAGTTAAAATAGTTGCAACGTGCAACTGACTGGTCACACCATAGATTTGAATGCATGTACAAATCCTTTTTGAACTTTCACTATAAAGGAATAAAATTCACAATAACAAAAGATGAATTCCATGCTAAACTTTTAGCCATGTCTCCTTTTTTTGCTTATTTTGTATTCATTTTTCAGTTTAGCAACCTTTTAGCCAAATTAACTATTCGTTATATCATGATATTGACTTTAATATTCATGAAGATGTGGAATTAGACACACTCAGTAAAAGCATTCTCTCATTGTTTCATTCTGTCATTCTCTCTCAAGGTACAATATATTCTTATCACCATAGTTTAGATTTTATTGTAATCCATTGTGTTAACATTTAGAATATGGTTTTACTTTTAATAATACTATAAAACTATTTCAAACTATTATTGATTGTCCTTGATTTACGCTTACCTTTGCGTGAAATGAATCAATTTACAGTCATATTTAATGATAATACTAATTTAGCCTTTTTTGACCTTATAAAATCCTCAACACTGAGCTTGTAAGCTAATAATAGTATTAGTCAGCTGACCAACAGCGGCTATTCATGTGATATACAGTAGGCATTAGATAAAGCTACCCCTCTTAAAACAAAGGTAATTAAAGTGCAATGTAATTTACCTTGGTTAGGTAAGAACACTTTGCAGTCTTAAAGCAGAAAACGTAAATGGACATGTAAAACATCTTTGATTTCCTGGTCTATAGGGGCAAAAAATATTATCTCTATATAAAATCCAACATCTGTCTGTCTGTCCGCTTTTCACGCGAGAACTACATAACAAATTTAGATTTGTTTTTTTTCTATAATTTGCTTGAAGTTCCGGTTGATTTTGTGACTTCTCTCATCATGCTTAATATTATAGTTCAGTTGTGGCACCGATTTATTCATGCAAATCCAAGAGACAGGCTGTGGGGGAGGGGGAGGCAGGGCCATCCTCACTCTTGCGCTAGCCTCCGTTCGAGTAGCTCTACCTCTCACCATGTGTTGGAGCATACCTTGCCTCCGCTTAGCTAGCGATACCTGTTTGTTCAGCAGACATTATCATCTAGAGACTGTTAAAGAGTAACTTTTGACGTTTTTGAGACAGATGTGACAGACGTGTGCTTTAGAGGGTATCTGCTTACTGGCAGAGATATCAAGGCCACATGCTCTTCTCCCCCACACAGGGGATGCTTTCCAATCAGAGCTGAACACGATCAGATACAGTGGCAATGTTTGATGTTGGAGCGTACCTACCTTCCACTTGGCCAGAGATACCTTGGCAAATTTTTACATTCTTGGCAAAGAGATCACAGCTACATTCTCGCCCCTGATATCAAAACCAAAAGTATTGTGTATCAAGAAGGCCTCAAAGCTATCAATATAAATTCTTAATACAAATTATTGCATTTTTAAAATTTTTTTATTGATTTTTAAAGTTTGTCCTGTTTCACTAATACGTGGGCGGAGCCGCATGGAACATCTAGTAGTTTATAGGATAACTCCATATAATGCATGGTTTTCCATATGTGTTGCCAGTATTAGGTGTAATTCAGACACACATTATTAACGTTCATACATAAGATGACTAAACTCGTTTGTTTTTCCATGTAGTAATACTACTTTAGTTTCATAATTTAGTATTAGATTTATTAATGTAAAAGAGTTCGTAAAATGTAATATTTTCTGTTTAAGTTCAGATATTTTTAGTGTGTAGCAACACTAAATAGTAGTGCAATTCTTAAAACTCAAAAAGACAAGTTTATGTAACCCACTTAAATATGTAAATATGTGTATGTGTATATATACATATATGTACAGTATGTGTGTGCGTGTGCTCACGCATGCATGCATGTGTGTTCTTTTTTGCATTACTTTTTGCCTTCTTTTCTCTCCAATGCATTTGGGACTATTTTCGACGCGCTGCTCTTTCTTCTTTGCTTAATTGTTGATGTGCTATCTAGAACATATTAAATTTTTAAGAGCTGAGAGCACATAAAATGTGTCTGCCAAAAGCATTTTCCACAACTGAGAGGTTAGATGTCTGTGATCTTGTTTTAAATTGATTGTTCTCGCGGGATATCAAAGGGTTTTCCCTAGAAGGTCATGTCTCGACCCAAAATGTTTTTATATAATATACTTTGTGTATATATATATATATATATATACCGTATTTTTCGCACCATAAGACCCACTTTTTTTTCCCCAAAAGAAGGTTGGAAATGTCTGTGCGTCTTATGGAGCGAATATTGCGTCACAGACCATGATGTGTATTACCTGACAAAAGCAGACATCCAGGGGTAGAGGGCGACAAAACTCACTGTTACGTTACAGGCATTCCCTCTGTGCTTGGAGGAATGTTAGACTCATTGACTCGGCATCTAATCCTTGCGTGTGCGTGAGTTGCGAAATGTAAACAAAAGCAAGATGGCATCTACATCTCATGAGGGAGCGAAGCGAGTGCAGAAAAAAAAAAAGCAGAGGATGTTTTGCGCATTATCACTGAGTCGGACTCTGGACTCCACAGATTACCAGCCGCTGGACTACTTCAGGCTGTTCTTTCCTGAAGCTGCCTTTCAGCTACTGTCAAACGAGACAAACAGGTATGCAGAGCAATTTTTTGAATCGAGGGCTGTGCTTGCACCGCATTCTCATTTTTCAAACTGGAAACCCACAACAAAACATGAGATGAAGGGCTTTGTGGCATTACAAATATAGATGGGACTAGACTGGCAATATAAGTTCAGGGAGCATTGGTCCAAACGTGCTTTGTCCCCTGGTGGCTTTGGACAGGTTATGTCGCGTGATGATAGGTACGTGATGCTGCAAAGTGATTGTGAGCAACTGAGCTTAATAAATTCTGACACTAGCGATGAGGAGTTCTTGGGGTTTCCATAAAACTAGAAGAGTGCTTGAAACTTAAAGTCACTCCTTATTTGTTAATGACAGTGATGATGTTTCTTAATACCGCTGTTGAATTTACATGGTTGAAATATTATTCTGCTATATTTTATTAAACATATTAGTGCACCATTTGGTTCAGAATATTTTTTTTCTTGTTTTCATCCTCTAAACCTAGGTGCGTCTAATGGTCAGGTGCGTCTTATGGTGCAAAAAATACGGTGTGTGTATATATATATATATATATATATATATATATATATATATATATATACAGGTAAAATTCCGTTACAATGAACTCCCAGGGACCTAAAAAATATTTCGTTGTAACAAAAATTTTGTTGTAATGAGATTCTGTATTTGTTGCTACAGTGCTTTCTTTAACTTGCGCTCAGGCGTTTGCAATCATTTCAATAGCTAATTTTGTGTTAATTTTAATCTCCTCCTGCCTACAAGTTATGCTGATGAGAATTTTTCTCAGCATTTCCTTGTGATAATACACTTTCAGGGTGCGAATGATGCCCAAATCCAATGGCTGAAGCGCTGCCATGCAATTGGGTGGGAGGAATTCAAAGTGAACATTATCTAAATGTGGAAGCATGTTGTGGTCAGCACAGTTATCAATCAGAAGCTTTTGAGACACCAAAACAGGAACGACACGCTGAAGTGCGTCCTGAAGCGCGATTGCCGCGTCTGTAGAAGATTGTTTGTCCGTTGCCAGGCAGGGTAACAACAGGCTCATAGAGCTGCAGTGAAGCGACACAGAAGCAAATCATAAAAGATCGGGCTCGCACTATAAGTACCTGTCTTGAACCCCAAAACAAGAGGCTGAGTCTCACTACTTTAGCAAAACCAGCTTTATTCAGCTTGAAACAGGAACGGCACACTTGTTTATTGTAGCGTGATCTGCCACTCTGCTATACACAGACACAACAGATCAGTGATCAAGTTACCTGTTACCTGCATTTACAATGTTCCTTGCATATCACCCATCGATATCTTTTCTGTTTGCTTTGGCTGAGAGACTCAGCACAGCTTTGAGCCAGCTGTTGCCCCAGCAACAGATAAACAGTCTTCCATAGACACGGAGTTTGGACTTCAGGACCTGTCGTCTAGTTGGGGGAGGTCCCAAGAGAGTTTACAAACCTGACATTTTCTTGATTGAGTGCCGCATTAATAGGAATGTTTCTTGAACGCGCATCACTGAACTACATAAAAACTGCTTTTTCAACATCTTCAAATGTAGCTGTTCACATACGTTTGCAACCCAAGATTTTTCTTCTTTTTTTGCTCGGTCTTTCAAGAAAGTTGACAGCGTCGATAGCGATAGCGAAATTCCAAATTCACTGGCAACGTCTTTTTTCTTTTTGCCGCAATCGAAAGCTGCAAAAAATGTAAAGTTTTTTTTCCTAATATAAACTGTTATCGTTTTTTCATGTCTGCCGTTTCTATAGGAGGGTGACAATGAGTTAAATTCCAATGGATGTTTTTCAAATGTTGACGAGCAATAAGTAAAAGGTATCACTGAAATCCGCAGGAAACAAAAAAGGCAAAAAAACTACGAGGAAAGTTCGAAGAAAGAAAAAAAAATTACATTGTTTCTGTTTGGGGGGTTGTTGTGCACAACTGAGCTGCAGCCACAGAACTAACTGCTCTGTGGATGATTCATTCAAGCATTTCATGGTCTTTAGGGCACTTCGTTGTAATGAAAGTATCTGCTGAATGTGCTTTGTAGTAACGAGATTTCTATAGACTCGCGTCATATGGGGAGGCTGTCGGGACCATAAAAACACTTCGTTGTAATGAAAATTTCATTGTAAAGATATTCATTGTAACGGAATTTTACCAGTATATATATATATATATATATATATATATATACACACACACAAACACACATATAGCACTATGATCACTGCTGCCTGTTGCATATTATCACAGGAGCAGCTATTCTGAAAATGGAAAGATATGAAGCAAGAATAAAAGTAAGGCTTCTGTTTCTGTTTTTCTGGTTTCTCACTTCTTTTTTAAGAAATTAGATTAATTCATAACCTCCTTTATTTTTAATTCAAAACATCCACACATCCATAGAGCACCCCTTCAAAGACCTAAGGCAAAAGGTGGCATAGCTCTATCTAACTTTCAGTTTTATTACTGGGCGGCAAATATACAAGCTTTAAAAACCTAGACATTGACACATATAGATGAATACACACAGGCTTGGTCCACAATTGAAATAAAATCCTGCAGTACTTCTTTATATTCCTTGCTTTGTGCCCCAGTAAATACAAGTTATCGCCAATATACTAACAACCCAATTGTGCTTCATTCACTTAGAATGTGGAACCAATGTAGGACATACTTTAAAATAGAGATGCTTTTATCTGTGGCACCTCTGCACAATAACCACTTTTTTCTACCCTATCAAACTTACACAGATTTTAATGTTTGGAAAATGTACAGGTTTAAATAACTTAGAAATTTGTACATCTTTACATCCTACAAACAATTACACTCCAAATTTAGCTTCCCATCAATACAATTTTTCCACTATTTACAAATTAGAAACTTTGCTAAACAATATCAGCCCAATTCTCCTCAAAACCCACCTACTTTTTTTCCGGAAGAAATACCGATCTGTCTTGAGGACTCACACAGCATTTCTATAATTAATAAAAACATTTTAAAGTCGATCCCTTTCAAAGATCCCAGGGTACAGTGGGGAAAGGATCTCTTCCTCAACATTTCAGAAAAGGCCAAGCACAGAATTCACTCTAGCTCCTTCTGTGCAAAGCATATATTCAACTTAAAATCTTTTATCAAGCCCATCTGCGTCGTTTAAAACTATCCAGAATGTTTCCAGGGCAAGATCCAACCTGCAAATGTTGCAATTGAGCTCTAGCCTCATTGGGCCATATGTTTTAGATGTGCACCTAATTAACATAATTCTGGACCAAAATCTTTAAATGTCTTTCAGACAGCCTTGGTGTCACAATCATTCCTAATACATTAACAGCTGTGTTTGGTGTAGTCCCAGATTTGCTTAAAGTGGAGAAGGACAAACAAACTGTATTTGCCTTTAATTCACTATTAGCATGTAGACTTAACTTGCTGAAATGGAAGAATCCTAGCCCACCTCTTTAAAGTCATTGGGTAACGGATATTATCTGAAATTGGAATAAAATCAAATTCTCATTTAGAGGATCTGTTCAAAACTTTTTAAAAACCTGTCAGAATCTATAATAGATTCATTAACATTTTAGAATAAGCATTTATATTGGGAAAAGGATTCTCTCCCCTCTTATCTACTCTTAAAGTTTTACTCTTGCTGTTGGCCTTCCTCTTTTTCTCATGGTCGAAGGTTGAATTGAATTTAGTTTTGTCAAGTTTGACTTGTTTTTATGGAGTGTTACTTGTTTTTAATTAATTCAGTAAAATAAAATAAAAAGTAAGTTGGAAAGTACTTTGAACTTTAAATGTGGAATGTTTTAGTGATTTTAAATATTTTGGATTAACTTTTACAGTCTCCACTTGAGATTTTTGCATTTTGCAGATAATGAAGCATACATATAGTGACACTGGACCAGTTTTTCCAAAGACGTTGTGGTGGACGGCTAGGACCCATGTCCGGCCGGGACGACTAGAGGGACCATGTTAAGGATTATACTTCCCCTGGGCCACAAGAGGGCGGCCACCCTGGTCTGTATGGGGACCATGGGAATGGAGCATGGAAGCTCAACCCCATTGGGGCTGTGGCCACCACAGTATGGCGTCCAGAGGATTTTTGGAGCCCTGGGTGTCAGCACTTCCGCCAGCACTTCCGAGTTTCCAGGGAGTGTGTCCGGGTGCTCATGCGGCATTTCTGCCATACCAGGAAGTGCCGCCTGGAAAATCATCAGAGAGCACATCCGGGTGATTTTAAAAAAGGCAGCGTCCTCCAAGTGAGAGAGGCGAGTCGGGAGGAAGAAGGCAGTACTCAGGAGGAGAGGTGGAAAGGCGGAAGGAGAAGTCTGGAGAGGAGAGAAAAGGATGGAAGAAGGGTGTTTGGTGCAGGGGTACTGTGTTGTGTGCTGGACTTTTATTAGTAAAGAGTGTGTCTTTTGGAACATTTTGTCCGTGTCTGTCTGTGCCGAGTCTGAACTACCACAATGTATAAAATTAAACCTTTCTTTGACTACTGCTTTCAAAACTTTTCAGAAAGTTACATTCCAGAGGAAGATCTTTCAATCAATGAAAGTTTTTCTTCTATGGAAAGGCCATCTAGGGTGGAAGGTATACATTCCAAAAATAAAATTACATTTTGGGATGGAATCCTATAAGCTTTGTGAGGAAAAAAGTGGATATGTGTGGAATATGATGACGTACATGGGAAAAGATGCAAAACTTGTAAACAATATAAGAGGGGTTGATGTGCGTAATTTTACAAAACCATTGCAGATTGTGCTAACACTTGCAGAGAAGCTACTGAATCAGGGTTATCAGATAGGACTACACAATTACTACAGCAGCTGTTTGAATTTTTGAATTCGATGGAAACTGACGCGATAGGAACAGTAAGATCAAACACAAAGGACCTGCCAAAGTCTGTGATGACAAAAAAAATTGAAATCGGGAGAAGTTGCTGCTGCATTCAGAAAGAAGTTGATGGCTTTGAAGGGGAAGGATAAGAGAAATGTTTGCATGCTGAACAGCAACCATGATGCTAGCATGAAGACAGTACAAGACAGGAAAGGGAATTGAAAGGAGAAACCTCTTGCCATTGTTGAGTACAATGACTTCATGAGAGGAGTTGATTTTTCGGATCAGTACATGGTGACGTACAGTACGGCGAGGAAGTGAATGAAAAAATACTATCAAAAGATTTTCCAATACCTTCTTGATTTATGTGTTTCAGCTCTTATGTAATCTATAGGAAGCATGGAGGAAAAGACATTCATCTAAAGTTCTGTTTAGATCTAGTTTACCAGTTGTTCAATAAATACAGAGGAACAGAGACTGCAATGTTCCACTCTGCCCTGCTCCATGCATGTACCACATGCAGCTGGAGTACTAAGTGAAAAATTAAAAATTTGTAAACAGTGTAAATAAATCTGCAAAAAAAAAAAACTAGTATATATGGTATAGAATGATGAAGAAATAGCCTGATTGATAAGTAATTTTTTTTCCTAAATATACTGTAATAGCATGAAAAAAGGGCATGAAATTAGCTTCTTATTGCTAACAAAAAATTGTTTAAATAATTTCGTTTGTAGTTTAAAATTTTTTTTCTTACAACAAATTAACTCACAATTAGATAATATTCTAGCATAATTCAACCATTTCTATCGACAAATAAAAAAACCCCACCAGGGGAATGACTACTTGAAAGAGGGCCCCCATTAAAGGGGTTAAGCTTCATTTTCTTGTTAATTGAATGATTACACCTATATTAGTTCCATTGCCACAGGATGATTTGTAAGTTCTAAATGATTTTATTATGCTTTTTAAAGTAGCAGTAGCAATTATAGCAATAGAAATTTAAATTTTACTGTTATTTCTGTGCTTAGCTGGAGTGAATCAGGCTACTAGCAGTTGATGAGGATAGTAGTGGCAGAAGCAGTGGCCTTGGCAGTGGCAGTGAGTATTTGAAGCTTTGAATTAAAGTAATTATTTTAGCAATGAGAGCTCTGCATAACATGACGTTCTCTGCTTTTGTTGTTAATTCTATTGTACATAAAATCATTTAGGGAACCTCTTGGCGCAGCATAACCCCAGATTATATTTGCCTAGAAATGTTAAAATTACATGAAATCAATTTAGTTGCCTTTTCTCAATACCACCCTCTGGTTACAGTGCTTTTGATAGTGTTTTTGAAAGAACAACACCCTCACTCTGTCACCCTATAGTGGATATGAGTGTGGCAATGTGATCTTTTTAGTTGTGCCATTGTCCAGAAGGTGTTTTTATGTGCTTTCTGTCTATTGACCCATCTAGCAGTTCTGTAATAGTTTTTTTTTCTAAAGAGAACTGATGAGCACTCCAGCCATGTACTACTGATTGTTGGAAACTAAATAAAAGAAGTCATGAAGAGTAACTTCCTCCCTTTGGTCTCACTTCTTAGCCTTTTTTTTTTTTTGGAAACTACATTGTGCTCCGTTCTTACGAATTTAGATTTAAGAAGGGAATGAATGAAAAACATCTTTCAGAAAAACATTCATTCTGATTACCTAATCATGCCCTAAAGGCTACCAAATGCCTCTTCTGTCTGTCAATCATTGTAAGTGGTATTTTTGTCAACTTTTTAGCTGAGTGTATAAATTTTTTTCCTCTATGTACAGGTGCTGGTCATAAAATTAGAATATCATAACAAAGTTGATTTATTTCAGTAACAAGGGGGGCTCCGCCCCGTGCTCACTTCGCTCGCCTACCCTCGGCGTTGGGTATCCTGAAATACATTAGTCGAGCTCGTTCATCTTGGAGCCGTGCCCGCTTTGCTTGCGGCATTTCAGATGCGCGTTGTAGGCGCCTGCGTTCATTGATTTTATCCAGCCGGGCTCGTGTTTGTATATCCGTCAGTCGAGCTCGTTTGTTTTGAACCCGTGCCTGCTTTGCTTCCGCAGTTTCATACGCGAGTTGTAGGCGCCTGCGTTCATTGATCTTATCCAGGTGGGCCCGTGTTTGTATCGTTTGAATTCGGTGTAAAGCGTTCAGCGGTTTGTACAATCCCAAGCAGCACATTATTCCTAACTTCACTCCGCAGTAGTGCCACTCACAATATGGCGATGACGCCTGCGCCTTCCGTACCATCATTGTGGACCTGTCGGGCTGCCGTAGCCTCTTCCGTTTGAATCTGGGCTGCAGTGCAGAATCCTCTTTTTTGTGTGTCTGTGTCGTTAGTTGTTAGCTATGGGCGCTTTGTTACCTCATTTCTCATTCACGTCAGTTGAGCTCTTTCGTTTTTGGGCCGTGACTCCTTCATTCGCGGTGGATACGACTTCGCATGCGGTTTATGAGACACGCGCTGTATGCGCCTGCGCAGTACGTCTCATGGTCCCATCGCTGTGTACCTGCGTCCATGCCATCCGGTTTACCATTCTCGGTTAGTAATATGGATTCCATTCAAAAAGTGAAACTTGTATATTAGATTCATTCATTACACACAGACTGATGTATTTCAAATGTTTATTTCTTTTAATGTTGATGATTATAACTGACAACTAATGAAAGTCCCAAATTCAGTATCACGGAAAATTAGAATATCAATTAAGACCAATGCAAAAAAAGGATTTTTAGAAATGTTGGCCAACTGAAAGGTATGAACATGAAAAGTATGAGCATGTATAGCACTCAATATTTAGTTGGGGCTCCATTGGCCTGGATTACTGCAGCAGTGCGGCGTGGCATGGAGTCGATCAGTCTGTGGCACTGCTCAGGTGTTATGAGAGCCCATGTTGCTCTGATAGTGGCCTTCAGCTCTTCTGAATTGTTGGGTCTGGCGTATTGCATCTTCCTCTTCACAATACCCCATAGATTTTCTATGGGGTTAAGGTCAGGTGAGTTTGCTGGCCAATCAAGAACAGGGATACCATGGTCCTTAAACCAGGTACTGGTAGCTTTGGCACTGTGTGCAGGTGCCAGGTCCTGTTGGAAAATGAAATCTGCATCTCCATAAAGTTCGTCAGCAGCAGGAAGCATGAAGTGTTCTAAAACTTACTGGTAGACGGCTGCGTTGACCTTGGACCTCAGAAAACACAATGGACCAACACCAGCAGATGACTTGGCACCCCAAACCATCACTGACTGTGGAAACTTTACACTGGACCTCATGCAACGTGGATTCTGTGCATCTCCTCTCTTCCTCGAGACTCTGGGACCTTGATTTCCAAAGGAAATGCAAAATTTACTTTCATCAGAAAGCAGCAGTCCAGTCCTTTTTGTCTTTAGCCCAGGCGAGACGCTTCTGACGCTGTCTCTTGTTCAAGAGTGGCTTGACACAAGGAATGCGACAGCTGAAACCCATGTCTTGCAAACCAACAGAAATTAATTTGAATAGAAGGGAGTTCATATCTTTCTGCACGCTTACCCAGATTTGCTGTTCATTCATCTAACTTATGTTACTTTCTAATTGATTATTGGTTACACTTTGTTTTCATATGTATGTGTGTATATATATATATATATATATATGTATATATATATATATATATATATGTATATATATATATATATATATATATGTGTATATATATATATATATATATATATATATATATATATATTGTGACAGATTAAAGGTCTCCGTGACCCCTTGAACCCTTGGATCAGACGTCAGACACCAGGTAAAAGTCCAAATATAATATTTATTAATATAAATAAGTGCACAAAGCACTCTCCTCTCCACAATACTCAATAATAATAACAATAAACAATAATCCTCCACTCTCCCAGACACTTCGCCACCCTTCCTCCCAGCTCAGCTCAAATGTCTGGGCTCACCCAGAGTCCTTTTAAAGCCCCTGACCCGGAAGTGGCTCTAAGCCAAACCCACAAGTCCGTTTTCCTTCCGGGTCAGGGCAAAGTCCTTTTCTTCATCCCGGGAGCACATCGCTTCTTCCAGTCACATGACTGGGATGACTCCCGGGTTATAGGGCACACAAGAGCTTACTAGCCCCCCTACAGCGACTCCTGGCGGCCCCCAAGGTATCCAGCAGGGCTGTGTCAAAACACTACAAAGTCCATGAGGCCCTGCTGGAACTCGGGGCGCAAATATGCTGTCCGGAGGGCTCCTCCTAGCGGCCTGGAGGTGACGACCGGAGTCCATAGCCGGTCGTCTGTCACAATATATATATATAAACTGTTAAACTGGGTTATTCTATATTTATTGTGATGTATAATTTATTGTGTTGTGTTACATACTGTTGTTCTTTCATGTGCTGGACCTGTTGCCAGAATAGACTCGAGTCTGCAATGGGAAATGGAAACGTGGATTATTTTACTCTTATAAGTTAGCTATTATTATAAGATGCCTCACCCTGCAGTAATTATATATGAATTAGTTTAGATAGATAGATAGATAGATAGATACTTTATTAACTAGTGTACTGCTTAGAAAATTGTTTTCATAAAAAGAATATGAATAGACAAATACTTTCTTGTGTATTTTTTGGCTTGTATTTTTTTGTATTTTTTCCAAATTTGCCCACCATGAGAACAGATTGATAAACAAGATCTTTTATTTTACATATTTTGTAAGTTGTGATTATTAACCTAGTTATCTTGTCATTTAAAGTCTTACATAGTAGGGCATGATTCCTACATTTTTGTGTCATTTTGTGATCTCTTACCTCATGTTTTTCTGTTATTTTAAGAGTTTGAAAATTTTGTATTAATCCTTTGCATTGGGTTCAGTTCCTTGCCTACATACTACCTGTGTTGAGTTTGGCAATGTATGAGCATGAAGGTACCCAGTGATTGACTGGCAGAGTGAACATTGTACCCCTCTGACATTGATGTGGATAAATGGGTTTAAAATGTATAGAATGATGTGTTATAAACAAATCTGTTTTGAAACGTAATGGTTTTGTTTCAGTTTATGCACACTATTCTTAAATAAATTTATCAATATTTTTCATTTTAGGCAAAAGACCACAACTCCACTCCATAAGAGAACACGTCCAGGAGCTTGTTGATGAAAACAATGACTTGAAAATAATAGTCCATAATCTGAATTTGGAACTAAGTCGATGCCAGACTAAGTACAGTCCATTGTTAAAGACAGAGGTATTTTTTGTTACTTTTCTCCACTTATTTTGCTACCAACAGTAATAACAGATAGTAATAACATATCTCTTTGTATAAAATTTAATAACATTTCATCAAATGTCAAAATATTTATTTAGCAGTAAATACTCTTTTTTTATTATAACTCTATGGCCTTTTAGCACTAATATTTAACATTGAAAAATTTGTATTTTAATGAACAATATTCAATATTAGAGGTCACATTTGACTATATTTAATTTCTTGTCCTATTGTACTTTTCTCTGAAAGTACTTTGCTTAGACCACTTACATAGAATTACATATAAAAAAAAGTCCCAGAAAAATATGCAAAAATACCGATATGCAACATATACATGAATAGATCTGTAATCATTTTGATCTCTATATCTTGAATGTGCTACAGTTGAAAAATGTATTTGTTATAAATTAACAAGGGGGCTCCACCCCCTGCTCGCTTCGCTCGTCTACCCCCGGCGTTGGGTATCCTGAAATACATCAGTCGAGCTCGTTCGTTTTGGAGCCTTGCCCGCGACATTTCAGACGCGCGTTGTAGGCGCCTCCGTTCATTGAGTTTATCCAGACGGCCTCGTGTTTGTATATCCGTCAGTCGAGCTCGTTCGTTTTCAACCCGTGCCTGCTTTGCTTACGCAGTTTCAGACGCGCGTTGTAGGCGCCCGCGTTCATTGATCGTATCCAGGTGGGTCGCGTTCAGCGTTTTGTACGAACCCAAGCAGCACATTATTCCTAATTTTACTCCGCAGTAGTGCCACGCACAATATGACGGTGACGCCTGCGCCTTCATTACGCAGTAGTGCCACTCACAATATGGCGGTGACGCTTGCGCCTTCCGTATTATGTTGGGTTTCACCATGCTGTGTAGGCGCCTTTGCCTTTCGTACTTTCCCGTGCCTTCCGACGCGCGACGTAGGCGCCTGCACCTTCCGGGTGTGCCTCCGCTGTGTGGTGTGGACGTTTAACTGTCGTTTTCTATTCTCTATCTTGCTGTGCATGTGTTTCGTGGCTAGGTTTTTTTGAAGCTGTTGAATTCCAGTTTTCATTATCTCTAACCTGCTCTCCATGTGTTTGGCCCCGTTGTTTAACCTCTTTATGACGTTTTACTTTTCTACTCTGTCGTTTATTTCTGACCTCGCTTTATCCTGTTTTTGTTTCAATGACACCTGGTCCGTGGTGATTATAGTCTCCCTTTTTCGAGTAATAATTTACATTTGTTTGCGATAATGTGATCTTTACTGTACTGTCAATAATGCATCACTGTAATGTGATCCACTGTATAGTTTGGACGTGTGAGGATGACGTACGTTTAATACGGAGCGTACGCCCGTGTCACTCTGGGGCCCCCCACTGTTAATACGGAGCTCCTCCCGTGCTATTATGCGGACTCCATAGTGTTTCCCGTTTCACTTTGTAGCTCGGTCATTCGAGCTGTTTCTTTTTGGAGCCGTGCCTGCCTGGTTTGCGGCATGTCAGGCGGTTCGTAGTGTCTCCCGTTTCGCTCTGGGGCGGGGGGGCTTTGTGTGGCGCCTGCGCACGTTCGTAGTCTCTCCCGTTTCACTCTGGGGAGGGGGGCTTTGTGTGGCGCCTGCGCACTATGTGTCCTGCGTCCACAGGCATGTCCCTGCATCCATATCCGGTTTACCATTCTCGGTTAGTAATATGGATTAAATCAAACATGATTGCTTATAGTAATTCAACTTTAGTTGGGAGAAAAAGAACAATTTAATTTAAACATTCCTGCAAACAGTCAACTTTTGAAAGATACTTTGTCATTTTATTAAGCAAAGTCAACAGGGGGGCTCATTCAGGCTGTTTGCTGGTGTCACAAAAACAACTATAAGACATTGAGAAGGTTTGGGGCAGCCACCCGTATAATTATTCCCAGCTGCAAAGCTTGTTCAAAAACAAAGACATGTTCATTCAATTGAGTCCAAAACAGAACTGACTCTTTGGAGACAAGATGGCAGCTTTAACCCTTTAACTGCCAACTCCCTAAATATTCCTCATGCCAGGAGAAATCTGAACAATTTTCATTTTTTTACTTTACATTTATTCAAGCAGTATTTACCTGCTGAAATACCTGCTGAAATGTTTCAAATAAATGGTCAATCAAAGGACGTAGCTTCAACAAGCGGTCACGGTTTAGATCTTTCATATCTGGCTCAGATAACGGGCAGCCGTCCAGTTGAGATGCTGGGGATACACCCACTCATCGCCATCATCCGATGCGTCGTCATTCACAGTATCATGCAGCGCACGTTGCTGATCATCATTGTCGCTAAAATCTTCTTCAGAACTGCTACAATCATGATCAGAATTATTGTCCAAAATCGCCTGCAAAACCTCACTTGAAGTCAGTTTACGTTTCGCCATATTCACAGCTTTCACTTTCGAATCACATCACGTGAGCGGCCAATACAACCGCAGAGTTGTCGAAATACAACGTAGTAATAATACCCACGCCAAACTGTCAGTTATACTACGCGCCAGGCATTTACATAACCACAGGCAAATGTGCCGGATAATTCCGGCAGTAAGGCGTCAGCAATAAAGCTATGATGCCGGATATATCCGGCAGAGGGTGGTTAAGGGGTTAAAGGTCAGTGGCGGAAGTGATGTCATCAACACCGGAAGTGACATTATTGGCTGCCCCAGAGCTGGGTAGGATTTCCCTAGAATGGTCTGCAAAAGATTGAGAAGGAAAATTAGTGCACTTCGCCACCCCCTGGTCTGGCATGGAATCAGATATATTCAAGCCCTTTAGCTGTCTCCTAAACACACGTGTGTGAAACTGGCAATCTACATACAGCACATATTATTGTTCATTAATATTGAATAGTTATGCCATTGTCTTATATGTTTGTTCCATTGATGTCAAGGTTTTTCGACTTGACTATAATTTAATTTAAGGGCCATGGAATAGCTTGGTTTCATATGAGACCAGGGTATGGATTTGGGGAAATACAGAAAAAGTGACTAGTAAAAGATGGTTATGATATTAGTTTTAGATAAATTACTTGCAAATGTTTATGCACTGTAACCAGCAGGACCAGCAGCACTTATAAGGGCAAATTAATGTTTTTTTTTTCTTGTGAGTTTAAATCCTGAGACCTTATACTAGAAGGTAAATTATTTAAAAAACTGAAGATTCTCTAACTTAAGGTCTTTCCTAATGACTTTTTAATTGTGTACTTAAGTAGGCCTGTAATCACAATATATCACATAAGATTTGATGTATTTGAAGGAGAACTGTATGATTTTTTTCACTACAGTGCATTGTATTATTGTGTGTTCCATATACATTCATGCAAACCACATAAACTAAGTTATTTTTTAAATCACACCAGCATATGTTGTTAAATGTAACACCCCCAATTGACCATTTGTGTTGGTCCTCAAGTGGTCATTATTCTCACCTTTTTTTTTTTGCATTTTGCAAATTTTCCAATGCACTATATGTCTGTGAAATGCGTTCCATCTTCATATTCAAATTCAGGCAAATTTCTCACCATCTCTAAACTGCATTTTTAAAATTTAATCTGTAATCATCATCTCCCAGTATTGAGCCCTTGATTTCCCCTACCCAAATACTGCTTATGTACAGTGCCCTTTTTTGTATTTTTCTTTACTCATTTGATAATATTTTTCTCTGCTATTTTTAATAAAGCTTATTATTAAAGATGATATATAATATAAACATTAATCTATTAAAAAAATATATGTTATTTATGCCTAAAATGTACCAATTGTTTTTGGCTCAATATATACTTTAATTTACAGTACTATGGATCAACATTATGTTGAAAAATCTATTTTGCATTAATTGCAGAAAGAAAAATATTTATTGGAAAAAGTTAAAAGCATATTATTAGACAAAATTAGTCATTAAATTTTGATTTTTAAAATAAACAGTTTCACATCTTTTGGCATTTTTTCCCATAGTAGCAAAAATGGCTCAGTTATCTTTATTATTTGACTTCTTGTCAATGAAAGTTAAGGAATATTGATCAGAGAAATTATTTCTGAGTGAAAAATCACTAATGTTGATTTTTTTTTTTATATTTTCATAAATCTGTAGTAAAGTAAATAATTGACAGTTTAAACAAAAGCATAAAGTAATGCCCAACCCTGTATGCTGTCCAAATCCCTCTTTTGTAATGATTCAGTGGATTCTAGATAATCTGCCAATCCCCCTATTTTAGTATCATCTGAATACTTAACCTGCTTATTATTTATATTTCTATCGAAATCATTTATATGTATATTAAGGATAGACTGACCCATGTGGGACACCACTGTTAACATCAGCCAGTTCTGATAGGATTCCTCACACCATAACCTCTGCTTCCTGTGTCTGAGCCCACTGAATCAATGAGGTAAATATTAACACTAGAATTACCAGAGCCTACGAAAAAACTTGTAAATTCAATTCAACTCAATTCTTTATTGTCATGTGTACAAGTACCATGTACAATGAAATGCTTGCTTGCATGTGCCCCCACAGACAGTGAACATAGACAAAAAAAAAACACAATAAATAAATTAATATAAATAAGTAAATAAATAAAACCAGAATCCTAGGAATAAATAGAGACAGTGGCAGAAGTATATGTGCAGGTGGCAGTGGAGGTGGCACAAGGTTACTGATTGTTCATGAGGCTGATTGCAGTTGGGTAGAAACTGTTCCTGAACCTGGAGGTGCGTGTTCGAATGGACTTTAGTCGCTTCACCGATGGGAGGAGGGTGAAAAGGGACAGTGCAGGATGGCTTGGGTCCCGCCTGATACGGTTCACTTTCCTGAGGCAGTGTGTAGTGTTGATGTCATGGATTGCAGGGAGCTGTGTGCCCGTGATCTGCTGTGCCGTACTCACCACACGCTGCAGAGCTCTGCAGTCCTGAACTGAGCAGTTGCTGTACCAGGATGTGATGCATCCTGTCAGGATGGATTACACAGTACACCTGTAGAATCTGCACAGGGTTGTGGGGGACATCCGGGCTTTATTCAGTCTCTTGAGGAAGTAGAGGCGTTGTTGGGCTTTCTTGACTACTGCCGCAGTGTGACTTCACCATTTAACACTAGAATTACCAGAGCCTACGAAAAAACTTGTAGATCCGGCCCACCTTAAATCGCTTCTTAAAACCGTTCTCACATCTCCGCCAGCGTCTTTTGTCATCTAAATGTACTGATAAAGACAAGCTGCTAGCAGCTGGCTATTCCATCCCCCCAACGACTTAGAATGTAAACGAGCTTTTCCCAGCTCATGCCTTGATTGATTATCTGGGAGTGAAGTGGAGTTTTAGAGTAGAAATAATAGATTGTTATTTGGAACACACGCATTTCATATGTGTTGCATTTCTACAGTAATCTGTGTAAACACATTGTTAAAACAGAAACATTTTACAATATTCTAGTAGCAAATGACAAAATGTAGGCATAAACTATATAATGTATGAAGCCTGAAGTCCAAATATCAAAGAAACACTTTCACAAAAGGTACAAAAAAAAAGCCACCGCCAAAAAAAACAGCCTTAGTGTGCGACATTGACACGCATTAGCTATCACTACTTCCGTGGCGCAACAGTATCAGTCGCTGGCTGGGAGTCCGAAGGTCATGAGTTTGATCCTGCACAATTCCATTTTGAGAAGTGTTCTTATTTGCACTATTTTAGAATAAAAAGATACATTTGATTTCAGTCTGTAACAGCCGGTGTAATTTATGATATTTGTAAAGGTTAGCTTTATTTTTTTGTAAATTCACTTTTCATTGTCTCAGTCGCGTTCAGGATCCTTCCCTACCGCCCCCCATCTGACACTGCTGTTTTCACATAAAGACGCGCTATAGTTCTGCAGTGTATCACGATACATACGACCGTGTGTTTTTTTCCCCCAATATTGCCAATCCCCACGTGTTGCTGTATGCTGTTTCTTTTGTACTGCAGGACATGCAGAGGAAAGCATAGTAAACAGCAGTAACTTCAGCGCTATATGCAATCATCAGACACTCCCCATCTGATGCTGTTTTCACATAAAGACGCACTAAAGCTCTGCAGTGTACTTGTGACTGCATTGTCGTACCAATGCTTGCGAACTGAAGTGTCTGCATGTACTTTTCATGGCATTATACGTGTATTTTTTGAGCATGCCCATGTAGCTCAAACACAGGAACATATGTTGATGTAAAAGTATAACAAAACAAGTGCACTTTTATTCAAGACTATAACCGAAGAAAAAAGAAAGCAAGTTACAGTAGGCGGTTGATATGACAGCTTGCGTGGTGCAATGCTAAGAACTGCTGATTTCCATTCCGTGCTATAAAACTGTTAACATTTGAATTTGATGATTGCATATAGCGCTGTCTTATTCAGTGTGTGCAAGAACATGCAGGTGGGCAGTTGCTGAGTGCTACAACGCACATTTTAAAAAAAGAAAGAGACAAATATGTGACGTTTTGAAGAAATCATTTTATGACGCGAATAGTACCAATCAGAAAACATCGTTGAAGTAATGCACTATTATTTGAAAACGAACAGTGTCAGATCGGGTGTGAAGTTATACTGGCGCTGTTTGAGTCAGATCAGAAGCTGAATAAGCTGAAAAAGCTCCTGTTCTGACTCTAAGTAAAAAAGCATGAATTAATCAACAGAAATAACCGTGATTGACATTTTAAAGTTAACGATTTACAGTGCATACCAATTTATAAATTCAATGTCCGTTTGAGGAAAAAAAAAAAAACTTTCTTCAAAACTGGGAATCGAACTTACGTCTCTGTAGCACGGTAGGGTAGCTGTGCTGCAAGTCTGCAAACTGTAGCGTTAAGCCACGGAAGCTGTTGTATCATCCTTGAACCTTTTGTGAAAGTGTTTATTTGATGTTTGGACTTCAGGCTTCACAGATTCTATAGTTTATGCCTACATTTTGTAACATTTATTACTAAAATATGAAAAGGTTTCTGTTTTAGCAATGTGTTTACACAGATTACTGTAGAAACGGAACACGCATGAAATTCATGTATTCCAAATAACGATCTATTATTTCCATTCTAAAACTCCAGCAGTTCAGTCACTCCCAGATAATCAAACAAGGCATGAGCTGGGAAAACTTAGTGAACGTTCTGCGACGATGGGGGATGGAATAGCCGGGTGCTCGCTGCTCCTCTTAATCGGCACATTTAGAAGACAAAAGAGAGGTGAGAAAGGTTTTAAGGTGGGCCGGATCTACGAGTTTTTTCGTAGACTCTGGTAATTCTAGTGTTAAGGTCATCAGTGAGAGTGACTCCGAGGAACCTAAAGCTGCTGACCTGCTCCACAGCCTCAACTCCGATGTAGATGGGGCTGTGCTCTGTTGCCTGTTTGCGGAAATCCACAATCATCTCCTTAGTTTTGCTAATGTTGAGGGTGAGGTTGTTGTCTTGACACCATTCTGCTAGGAGTCTGACCTCCTCCCTGTAGGTCACCTCATCGTCCTCACTGATCAGACCTATTACAGTGGTATCGTCAGCAAACTTGAGGATGGTGTTAGAGCTGTACTTAGCTACGCAGTCATGGGTGTAGAGAGAGTAAAGCAGGGGGCTCAGCATGCTGCCCTGCAGGGTGCCATGTGCTGATGGTAATGATGGAGGAGGTTTTTCCACCAATACGCACTTGCTGAGGTCTGCTGGTGAGGAAGTCCAGTACCCAGTTGCACAGTGAAGAGCTAAGCCCCAGATCCAGGAGTTTAGCGATGAGCTGGGATGGAGTGACAGTGTTAAATCCAGAGCTGTAGTCCACAAACAGCAGCCTGGCATAACAGTTCTTCCTCTCCAGATGAGACAGGGTGGTGTGAAGTGTTATGGAGATGGCATCCTCAGTGGACCTGTTGCAACGGTAGACAAACTGGAGGGGGTCCAGACTGTCAGGGATAATGTCCTTGATGTGTTCTAGCACCGGCCTCTCAAAGCACTTCATGGCTATGGGAGTAAGTGCTACTGGGTGGTAATCATTAAGGCAGACTACTTTATTTTTCTTTGGGACAGGGATGATGGCTGTGTGCTTGAGGCAGGTGGGGACAGATGAAACTCTCAGAGATGTGTTAAAAATATCCGTAAAGACAGTAGATAGCTGGTCGCAACATGTTTTTAAAACGCGCCCTGAGACTCTGTCTGGGCCAGGTGCTTTTCAGATGCTGAGTCGGGAAAAAGTTTTCCTCACGTCATCCTCGGAGAGCCTCAGGCTGGAGTCTTGCGGCGCTGCAGGGGGTTGCACGGGCCTGTCCGTGTTAGTGAGCTTGAAGCGATCCAGCCCACCTTAAATCTGTTCGCACCTCTCCGTCAGCATCTTTTGTCCTATAAATGTGCCGATAAAGACATGCAACAAGCAGCCTACTATTTCATCCCCCCCTGAGCCGCAGAACGTGCACAAAGTTCTCCCAGCTCATGCCTTGATTGATTATCTGGGAGTGAAGTGCTGGAGTTTTAGAGTGGAAATAATAGATCATTATTTGGAACATATGTATTTCATGTGTGTTCCGTTTCTACAATAATCTGTGTAAACACATTGTTAAAACAGAAACGTTTTTTATATATTAGTAGTAAATGACGAAATGTTGGCATAAACTATATAATGTGTGAAGCCCGAAGTCCAAAGATCAAATAAACACTTTCACAAAAGGTTCAAGGATAAGACAACAGCTTCCGTGGCGTAGCAGTAAGATTTGCTGAATTGTGATCAAGAGTCCCCGGTTTGATTCCCAACTACCTCCTATATTTTCCGTTTTCAGTAGTGAGCTGCTCTTATTGTTAATATTATACAGTACACACATACATTTGGTTTGCGTCTGTAACAGACGGTGTACATTTATAGTACTTGTGAAAGTTACTGTTTTATTTTCACTTTTATTTTCTCAGTCATGATCACGATACATACTACCGTCCCACCCCCCCAGGGATCTGAGGCTGTTACTTTTTATTTGAAACTGGGAATAACTGTTGATGTGAGTGGTGTTTTGAGGCAATGGAACTGGACATTCTCTGATCTGGGGGGATAAAAGCTGACACACAAACGCTGGTGAATCTGCCTTCTTCATATCTCACCGTCACTTGATTTTTTTATATTCAGTTTTATTGAGTGTTCCTGCTCACGCTGAATTAGTATGCACATTATGGTCTATGATGTCAAAGACGCACTGACAAAAAAGAACATCAGAGACATAGGTATATATGATATTTGGAATTATTCATTTTATGACCTGTGTAGTACATTTTGGAAAGCATTGTGGCACGGATGCAACATTATTCATATTCATTCGCATAACATATTGCGCTTGTAATCAGTGACTGCATGTTTTTTTTTTTTTCCCCCGATCTTGCCAGTGTCCACTTTTGGGTGCACAGTGCTGTTTCTTTTGTACTCCAGGACATGCAGTGGAAAGAATAGTACAGAGGGAAGTTCAGCGCTATATGCTTTCATCAAATTCAAATGTTAACAGTTCACACACACGCAAGGACCATTCTTCCTATATTTACGACATGTGTACCTGTTGCAGTGCGCACACTTCTCTCTATGCTGTGGTTTCTATTACACACCTGAAAGAAAGAGACAATATACAGTGCATCCGGAAAGTATTCACAGCGCATCACTTTTTCCACATTTTGTTATGTTACAGCCTTATTCCAAAATGGATTAAATTCATTTTTTTCCTCAGAATTCTACACATAACACCCCATAAGGACAACGTGAAAAAAGTTTACTTGAGATTTTTGCAAATTTATTAAAAATAAAAAAATTGAGAAAGCACATGTACATAAGTATTCACAGCCTTTGCCATGAAGCTCAAAATTGAGCTCAGGTGCATCCTGTTTCCCTTGATCATCCTTGAGATGTTTCTGCAGCTTAATTGGAGTCCACCTGTGGTAAATTCAGTTGATTGGACATGATTTGGAAAGGCACACACCTGTCTATATAAGGTCCCACAGTTGACAGTTCATGTCAGAGCACAAACCAAGCATGAAGTCAAAGGAATTGTCTGTAGACCTCCGAGACAGGATTGTCTCGAGGCACAAATCAGGGGAAGGTTACGAAAGAATTTCTGCTGCTTTGAAGGTCCCAATGAGCACAGTGGCCTCCATCATCCGTAAGTGGAAGAAGTTCGAACCCACCAGGACTCTTCCTAGAGCTGGCCGGCCATCTAAACTGAGCGATCAGGGGAGAAGTGCCTTAGTCAGGGAAGTGACCAAGAACCCGATGGTCACTCTGTCAGAGCTCCAGAGGTCCTCTGTGGAGAGAGGAGAACCTTCCAGAAGGACAACCATCTCTGCAGCAATCCACCAATCAGGCCTGTATGGTAGAATGGCCAGATGGAAACCACTCCTTAGTAAAGGCAAATCGCAGCCTGCCTGGAGTTTGCCAAAAGGCATCTGAAGGATTCTTAGACCATGAGAAAGAAAATTCTCTGGTCTGATGAGACAAAGATTGAACTCTTTGGTGTGAATGCCAGGCATCACGTTTGGAGGAAACCAGGCACCGCTCATCACCAGGCCAATACCATCCCTACAGTGAAGTATGGTGGTGGCAGCATCATGCTGTGGGGATATTTTTCAGCGGCAGGGACTGGGAGACTAGTCAGGATAAAGGGAAAGATGACTGTAGCAATGTACAGAGACATCCTTAATGAAAACCTGCTCCAGAGTAGGGCTGCACGATAACAGAAAAAATGATTATCACGATTATTTTGCTCAAAATTTTTATCACGATTAATAATGACTATTATTCCTTTGGTAAATGAAGTCTGTGACCAAAGCAGTGTAGCCTCGGCCAGTTATTCACAGATGCTGCCCTAATCATATTAGCTGCGTTGTCCGTTATGATGCACACAAGTCTTTTCTTCCACCAAGCCCCAAGCGGACATCGCTTCTTTGAGGCCCACTGCAATAAACTCCGCTGTATGGTCTTGTGGGAAAAACGAAGTTTGCAAAAGCTTGCTTTTCATCTCAAACTCGCTGTCAATAAAATGAACTGTCAAGCTCAAATACGGTTCTGCAGTTCTGCTTGACCATAAATCGGTCGTGGCAGCAAAATATTCAAGGCTGAGCCTGAGAATTTCTCTTTCTATTTCTTTTCGGCATTTCGCATATAGGGAGGGCAGCGCAACATTGGAAAAATGGTTGCGTGAGGGAATGCTATATCTTTTATCAAGTGTTGCGATCATTTTGTTAAACCCCTCACTGCTCGCGGTGGTTATTGGACACATATCCTTGGCTATATGGTACGCGATCGCCTCTGTTATTTCCCGGTGTCTTTGCGAGCTAGGCAGATATGGTATTGCGTTGAACAATGTCCCTGATATTGTTGTCTGTGTTGTGGATGGCTGGTAATTTTTTGTTGTTGCTGTTTGTGCCTTCAGTCGTTGAAATTCTTGATAGTGTACTTTGTGGTGGCTTTTAAGGTGGTTGATGAGGTTTGTTGTGTTACCTTGGGACGTTTGGACGGAACAGGAGCAAAGTTTGCACAAGACTCGTACCTGATCAACATCACATTCCTCGAAATCGAAATAGTTCCAGACAACTGAGTATGACCCCTTTTTAGGAACTAACGATCGCACTTCTGCACGTTGCTACGCCATCATATGTTTATTCTGAATGACTGTTATTGCTGCTATTGACTTCTACTGCTTCAGAAAGCGCTTGCAATCTAGACGCAGTAACGTCATAGTGACGCAGTCCAATCCGTAAACTCAGCCCATAAAAAACAGTTTGGTCTTTATACTGTAAAATCGCGGCGATATTTATTAACTGATCGTGGGTCATAAATATCATTATCATGAGAAAAAAAAGATTAATCGTGCAGCCCTATTCCAGAGTGCTCTTGACCTCAGACTGGGGCGACGGTTCATCTTTCAGCAGGACAACGACCCTAAGCACACAGCCAAGATATCAAAGGAGTGGTTTCAGGACAACTCTGTGAATGTCCTAGAGTGGCCCAGCCAGAGCCCAGACTTGAATCCGATTGAACATCTCTAGAGAGATCTTAAAATGGCTGTGCACCGACGCTTCCCACCCAACCTGATGGAGCTTGAGAGGTGCTGCAAAGAGGAATGGGTGAAACTGGCCAAGGATAGGTGTGCCAAGCTTGTGGCATCATATTCAAAAAGACTTGAGGCTGTAATTGCTGCCAAAAGTGCATCGACAAAGTATTGAGCAAAGGCTGTGAATACTTATGTACATGTGATTTCTCAATTTTTTTTATTTTTAATACATTTGCAAAAACCTCAAGTAAACTTTTTTCACGTTGTCATTATGGGGTGTTGTGTGTAGAATTCTGAGGAAAAAAATGAATTTAATCCATTTTGGAATAAGGCTGTAACATATCAAAATGTGGAAAAAGTGATGTGCTATGAATACTTTCCGGATGCACTATATGTGACATTTTGAAGAAATCATTTTATGACCTGAATAGTACCAATCAGAAAACATCTTCGCACTAATGCAATATTATTTGAAAACGAACAGCGTCAGATCATGTGTGGATTTATGCTAGCACTGTTCAGCATCAGTCAGATCAGGAGGGGCGGGGTGAGGTTTGGGGGGGGGGGGGGTTGGGTACAGCGTGATCGTGATTGAGAGAATAAAACTGAAAAAAGCTAACTTTTACAAGTACCATAAATTTATACCCAATGTCCCATATAGTTGTCTTTCTTTTTTTCTCCATGCTGCATTGACACCGTGCACCAGAAGGCATGAGCTTATTCAGACCTGGCGATGTTCAACGCACATGTACTGTGCAAGGCATGCACGGGGGCCACTGAGAAAAAAAGAATGTTCATGGCTCACCTTGCAGAGGAACTTCGTTGTCGCATCTTACTTACTAGAAAAGGCGATGGAAAAAGAAAAGGAGGATGCAAACATCGACAAGCTTCTGTTCCTAGACAGCCGCTTCCCCCAGGATAGTAAACTGAGTCAGTGTCAGGTGCCCTTTCAATGTAATAGAAACCACAGCATAGAGAGAAGTGTGCGCACTGAAACAGGTACATATGTCGAAAATGTAGGAAGGACGGTCCTTGCGTGTGTGTGAACTGTTAACATTTGAATTTGCTGATTGCATATAGCGCTGCACTTACTTTTCTGTACTGTTCTTTCCTCTGCATGTCCTGCAGTACAAAAGAAACAGCACTGTGCACCCAAAAGTGGACACTGGCAAGATCGGGGGAAAAAAAAAAACACACGGTCACTCATTACAAGCGCAATATATTATGCGAATGAATATGAATAATATGAATAATGTTGCATCCGTGCCACAATGTTTTCCGAAATGTACTATACAGGTCATCCATCTATCCATCCATCTATTATCCAACCCGCTATCCTAACTACAGAGTCACAGGGTTCTGCTGGAGCAAATATCAGCCAACACAGGGCACAAGGCAGGGAACAAATCCCGGGCAGGGCGCCAGCCCACCGCAGTATACAGGTCATAAAATGAATAATTCCAAATATCATATATACCTAGGTCTCTGTTGTTTTTTTTTTTTTTTGTCAGTGTGTCTTTGACATCATAGACCATAAGGTGCATACTAATTCAGAGTGAGCAGGAACACTCAATAAAACTGAATAAAAAAAAAATCAAGTGACGGTTTGATATGAAGAAGGCAGATTCAGCAGCGTTTGTGTGTCAGCTTTTATCCCTCCAGATGAGAGAATGTCCAGTTCCATTGCCTCTAAACACCACTCATATTTACAGTTATTCCCACTTTCAAATAAAAAGTAACAGCGTCAGATGGTTTGGGTGGGGGGAGGGGGTCAGTAGTATGTATGGTGATCGTGACTGAGAGAATAAAAGTGAAAATAAAACAGTAACTTTCTAAGTACTATAAATGTACACCGTCTGTTACAGACCTAAACCAAATGTATGTGTGTACTGTATAATCTATAATAATAAAAGGCAAAGCCCTCACTGACTGATTCACTCACTCACTGACTGACTGACTCACTCATCACTAATTCTCCAACTTCCCGTGTAGGTGGAAGGCTGAAATTTGGCAGGCTCATTCCTTACAGCTTACTTAAAAAAGTTAGGCAGGTTTCATTTCGAAATTCAAAGCATAACGGTCATAACTGGAACCTCTTTTTTGGCCATATACAGTAATGGACTGCAACTCACTGGCCGTGGGAGGCGGGGTTGCGGGGGTTGCGTATCGCGTCATCACGCCTCCCACGTAATCACGTGAACTGACTGTGAAGGAGAAAGGACGGCCTTATATGGCGTTCGTTTATAAAACAGCGGACAGGCGACATCAGCGCAAGAGGCGAAGACACCGTTTAAAAAGGTTTACTTTTCTTCTTAATAAAAATTTTTAAGCAGTACTTCGCCACTGCGAAGCGCGGGTATTTTGATATGTATCAAAATATATCGCGTCATCACGCCTCCCACGTAAGCACGTGAACTGACCCGCTGCCGTTTGCAATGCCATATTCGCGAGATACAAGTTTAATGAGAAGACACGAGGTATAAACGACAGTTTGGATCACATTGTAACAGAGTTAATATTGCTGTAGCGAGAAACTTTTAACTGCCGGGTCTTAGCTAACATTAAATAAACCCGTGGACATCGCAACATCACACAAGAGACCAGCTCACGTGAAGTGACTGAACGCAGCAGGAGTGATCACTTCCATGAATCAAACCTGTTCAAAAAACACATTACACAATTGATAAGGTACGAAAACATAATGAAAAAAAGCATGGTATAAACCGTAACTTTAAATTAAGTTTATAGAAACGCTCCCGCTACCGTTTGCAATACCATATTAGCCCCTGCGAAGCGCAGGGATTTTGCTATATATATTAAACTATTTCAACCATTCTATGATCTGCTTCTCGCAACTGAAAGAGGGCACCGTGGCAGAAGTTAGCCGGCTTGCTGACCAACCACAAGCGTTACCTGGTAGGTAACCACCCATACAATCAGATTGTGAATCAGACTACGAATGCCTGCAATGTAATTACCCCGATCTATATGCTGTCAAATGAACGAACCACACGCCGTGGCACGACGTTAGGGGCTTCGCCTGTACGTCCGAGGTTCAATTCCCGTAAGGAAGTGCAGTGAGTGTGTACGCCTGATGAGCCCACAATTACGGCGAAACACGTGTCGCGTACTATGCATCTTCAAAGCACGGTGTAAACCGTAAGTTTAAATTGAGTTTATAGAAACGCTCCAGAAACGCTCCAGCTGCCGTTTGCAATACCATATTAGCGAGATACAAGTTTAATGAGAAGACACGAGGTATAAACGAGACTTTGTAACAGAGTTCAAATTGCTGGAGCGAGAAACTTTTAAGTGCCGGGTCATGTCGCGTGTTCTCGGGTAGGTACACTAAAAAATGTATACATTTATGCATGTAATGGGCAAACAAAAAATGTACTATACCCGAAAGCACTGCAGTAGTACTCAATGTATCTTTACTTCTTAAATGTTAATGTTTTACTGTTTAATAATTTATACGCTTCTTATATGTTGTTCAAATTCTTTTATCAAAATACCAGTAACAGCGCACTGCACGATAACGTGGAGTGAATACACTTCACATGACCATTCATGTTATTTATCCTCTTTCTCTGTACGTTTACCATTCGTTTGCTCAGAGGTTGATGCGCTTGCTGCTTAATGAGCAGCTCTTCACCCTAGCGT
>NC_041402.2:111440446-111445446 GCF_900747795.2 Erpetoichthys calabaricus | reverse complement strand
ATGTAGATCGTGGTAATTACATTCATGGCATTCGTTTTCTGAATCATAATCTGACTGTATGGGTGGTTACCTGCCAGGTTACGCTTGTGGTTGGTCAGGAAGTCGCCTTACGTCCGCCACGTGCCCTCTTTCTGTTCCCAGAAGCAGATCATAGAATGGTTTTAATAGTTTACTTTCAAATAATGCAAAGAGTATGCGACACGTGTTTCTCCCTAATTCTGGGCTCATCAGGCGTACACACTCACTGTATCCCCTCTCGGGAATGGAATCTCTATCGTCAGCGCCAGAGTTGAAGCCCCTAACGTTGCGGTGAGCAAGTCGGCTAACATCCGCCATGTGCCGTCTTTCAGTTGCGAGAAGCAGATCATAGAATGGTTGAAATTGTTTACTTTCAAATTATGCAAAGAGTACGCGACACGTGTTTCGCCCTAATTCTGTGCTCTTCATGCGTACACAGTCATTGCATCCCCTCTCGGGAATCGAATCTCAAACGTCAGCGCCAGAAGTGAAGCCCCTAACGTTGTGCTACGGCGTGTGGTTCGTTTATACCTCGTGTCTTCTCATTAAACTTTTATCTCGCGAATATGTTATTGCAATCCGCAGTGGGAGCGTTTCTATAAACTTAATTTAAACATACGTTTTACACCGTGCTTTGTTTCCCTTATGAAGATGCTTGTATGCTTCACTCGCTCGATTCTTATTGTTTCGCTCCCTTCTCAATTATTTAATGAATTTTTTGTTCTTCGCTGTTTGCGGCTCTTCCTTCATTTCTCCCTACTGCGTTCTTTTATCTCGCAAATATGTTATTGCAATCCGCAGCAGGAGCGTTTCTATAAACTTAATTTAAACTTACATTTTACACCGTGGTTTGTTTCCCTAATGAAGATACTTGTATGCTTCACTTGCTCCCTTCTCAATTGTTTAATGAATTTTTTGTTCTTCGCTGTTTGCGGCTCTTCCTTCATTTGTCCCTACTGCGTTCACAGTCTTTTCACGTGATTACGTGGGAGGCGTGATGATGTGACACTCAACTCCGCCTCCCACGGCCATCGAGCTGCCGTCCATTACAGTATATTGTCAAAAAAGTGGTTCCAGTTATGACCATTACGCATTGAATTTCGAAATGAAACCTGCCTAACTTTTGTAAGTAAGCTGTAAGGAATCAGCCTGCCAAATTTCAGCCTTCCACCTACACGGGAAGTTGGACAATTAGTGATCCAATTACCACGATCTACATACTGTCAAATAAACGAAACACACGCCGTAGCGGGACAGCTGTGAAAAGCGAGGTTCACAAAAAAACAGATCCTTAACAAATTGTTATTGGTATATTTTCGATCCGTTTAGAAAGGGTTTATTTTCTTCTTAAAAAATTAAAAGCAGTACTTCGCCGCAACGAAGCGCGAGAATTTGACTATATATATCTGCTTCTCACAATTAAAAGAGGGCACGTGGCGGATTTTAGACGACTTCATGACCAAACATAAGTGTTACCTGCCAGGTAGGGTTACCGCTTTTAATACAAAAAAATAAGGGACGCATACTACAGCGGGTGCCACATCCCAGTGCCAACAGTTTGCAGACTCTACTTAAAAGACCCGCCCTCCTCACTGGACAGTTAAAAAGACCAATCAAACTAACGATGACATCAACTATTACCCAATCAAAAGTAGGAAAGGAGGCATCTTCATAAAATGCATGTGGGATGATTTGCATGAGACGCTGCTTTAAAAAAAATGATAAAAAAAATACGGGACAAATCCCGTCCCGTATTGATTCAAAACGGGACGCGCAATTTCATTCTCAAATACGGGACGATTCCGTATTTTAAAGGACGGGTGGCAACCCTATAGTGCCAGGTAACCACCCATACAATCAGATTGTGATTCAGACTAGGTATGCAATGAATGTAATTACCCCGATCTACATACAAGGCGAAAGTCTTGCAACATTCAAAGATGATGGGTTGGGATAAGTACACCATAGAACATAAAAGAGCTTATGAAGCCTTGAACCGAAAAAAGCAAGATCTTTACTTCTTAAATGTTAATGTTTTACTGTTTAATAATTTATACGCTTCTTATATGTTGTTCAAATTCTTTTATCAAAATACCAGTGACAGCGCAATGCACGATAACGTGGAGTGAATACACCATACGCATCCACCCACAGCCGCCCTGGTGTGCGCAGATAGGAGTTGATTCTACAATAAAATAAAATAAAGATAAAAACCCAGGATTGTTTCCTGCCTTGTGCCCTGTGTTGGCTGGGATTGGCTCCAGCAGACCCCCGTGACCCTGTGTTCGGATTCAGCGGGTTGGAAAATGGATTAATGGATGGATAAAAAGAGTAATACAATCATCACCCATAAAGCGGATAGTAGATGTGACGTTCTATATGTGTACCAGATTTCAAGTCAATAGGTGAAACGGTTTGCGAGCTACAGGTGATTTAAAATCCTGGACAGACAAACGAATAGCCACGGTAGCAAATTACAGAAGAAGATTTTACTGTTTAATAATTTATATTTATATGAAATGTGCTTCTTATATATTACTTCATATTCTCATATGATAATGATGTTAATGTTGTTTATATTGATTTCTATGTTATTAAAACTGCATGTATGTGTGTATATGTGTATATATATATATATATATATATCTGTATGTGTATATATATATATATATATGTGTGTGTGTATATATATATATATATATGTATATATATGTTTATATGTGTGTGTGTGTATATTATATATATAAAAGACAGCAACACTCATAACAATGACAACACAATTACATTGACAATCATGTTACGTTATTTTTAAAATGTTTCCTTTTCTTTTTCATAACCTCTTTAACACACTACTTCTCCGCTGCGAAGCGCGGGTATTTTGCTATTTATCTATATATATATATATATAAACGAGAGTTGGGATCCGAGAGACTGTGTTTGTGTGTTTGTGGAGGGATGGAGAGTTAAGGCGGGTGTTGGAGTCACGTGATCATCTCCCATCCCATTCACCTCATTTCAGTCACTTCATTTCGCTCCAAGCTGAGCTCCGCAGCTGGCGCGGTCTTGCTGTTCTTGATTTGCTTTTCACATGGCCAAGTATACGTTGCATGCTCAAAAGTAAGCTGAGCGCACAACTTGGTCATATTACAACCGGAGGGGCAAACTGACAACATGGTATACAAAGAGATCCTTAACAAATAATTATTGGTATAATTTCCCTCAGTTTATTATTTAAAATTTTAAAGCAGTACTTCGCCCCTGCGAAGCGCGGGTATTTTGCTAGTCTATACTAATAAAAGGCAAAGCCCTCACTCACTCACTCATCACTAATTCTCCAACTTCCCATGTAGGTGGAAGGCTGAAATTTGGCAGGCTCATTCCTTACAGCTTACTTACAAAAGTTAGGCAGGTTTCATTTCGAAATTCTACACGTAATGGTAATAACTGGAACCTCTTTTTTGTCCATATACTGTAATGGAAGAGGCGGAGTCACGTATCACGTCATCACGCCTCCTACGTAATCACGTGAACTGAAAACAAGGAAGAGCCCCAAAGAGCGCTGAAGAAAACATTCTCTGTCAGCCCCCACACTCCCCCCGCCCTTCCGCACATCACGGCATTTTCGTTAATGAAGTGACATAATACTCCAGCTCCACCTTCTTCACAAGTTCATTCACCAAATTATTTGTCAATTATATTTCACAGTAAGAATTTACAGCACGACTCAAACGCGGGAGCGAAGGTAAAGGACGTTAATTGTTGAGTGTCTTTTAATACTGTGTAAGCATACATATTAACACATGTGCAATTAACACTACAATTACCAGAGCCTACAAAAAAACTCATAGATCCGGCCCACCTTAAATCGCTTCTTAAAACCGTTCTCACCTCTCCGCCAGCGTCTTTTGTCATCTAAATGTACTGATAAAGACAACATGCCAGCAGCCGGCTATTCCATCCCCCCAACGACTTAGAACGTAAACAAGCTTTTCCCAGCTCATGCCTTGATTGATTATCTGGGAGTGAAGTGGAGTTTTAGAGTAGAAATAATAGATTGTTATTTGGAACACACGCATTTCATATGTGTTGCATTTCTACAGTAATCTGTGTAAACACATTGTTAAAACAGAAACTTTTTATATATTCTAGTAGCAAATGACAAAATGTAGGTTTAAAATATAATGTATGAAGCCTGAAGTCCAAATATCAAAGAAACACTTTCACAAAAGGTACAAAAAAAAAAAAGCCACCACCAAAAAAAGCCGCCTTAGTGTGCGACATTGACACGCGTTAGCTATCATTGCTTCCGTGGCGCAACAGCATCAGTCGCTGACTGGGAATCAGAAGGTCATGAGTTTAATCCTGCGTGACTCCCTTTTGAGAAGTGTTCTTATTTTCACTATTTTAGAATAAAAAGATACATTTGATTTCAGTCTGTAACAGCCGGTGTAATTTATGATATTTGTAAAGGTTAGCTTTATTTTTTTGTAAATTCACTTTTCATTGTCTCAGTCGCGTTCAGGATCCTTCCCTACCGCCCCCCATCTGAGACTGCTGTTTTCACATAAAGACGCGCTATAGTTCTGCAGTGTATCACGATACATACGACCGCATGTTTTTTCCCCCAATATTGCCAATCCCCACGTGTTGCTGTATACTGTTTCTTTTGTACTCCAGGACATGCAGAGGAAAGCATAGTAAAGAGCAGTAACTTCAGCGCTATATGCAATCATCAGACACTCCCCATCTGATGCTGTTTTCACATAAAGACGTGCTAAAGTTCTGCAGTGTACTTGTGACTGCATTGTCGTACCAATGCTTGCGAACTGAAGTGTCTGCATGCACTTTTTGTGGCATTATACGTGCATTTTTTGAGCATGCCCATGTAGCTCAAACACAGGAACATATGTTGATGTAAAAGTATAGCAAAACAAGTGCACTTTTATTCAAGACTATAACCGAAGAAAAAAGAAAGCAAGTTA